>NW_011219717.1:0-467 GCF_000146605.3 Meleagris gallopavo | reverse complement strand
AAAGGAAGCTGACTGCCATGCATATAGTGTAAGGAGACAAACAGGAATGTAGACTTGCACTACATTTTCTTACTGCAACACTATGGTAGTTCAAATTTCATTGGTAAGAAAAATGTTATGATCCATTCTGCGGTGACTTCCACGTGCAGTTAGACAGTGGTACTCAGAATGGCAACGATTGCCTGGAATTCAGTTCTCCCAAAAATTGAGACAGCTGCAATTTTAGTAATGGTAGAAAATTTTGTGGTATTGGAAAGGAAAATGTGGAAATAATAATAACAAATATTACTCTACTGGTGTCAAGATTGAGAAAAGTCAAACCCAAGTAAATAAGCAGCTCATTAATTTGTTAAAAAAACAAAAAACCCAAAAAAACAGAAATGAAGATGCTTTTGTTCCTTCCACAAATAGGCAAGTGCATAATTCAGCTGTGTCATCACAAACAAGCAAGGAAAGAGAGAATTCAG
>NW_011219716.1:0-341 GCF_000146605.3 Meleagris gallopavo | reverse complement strand
GGGAAGCACGCAGCGGCCCCACCTGATACCCCCATCCCTTCCTGCAGGAAGGAGCTGCGAGGCCACTTTGGCTCCTCCTTATCTCCTCTCCGGCCCTTTGTCCCCATGACCGCGATGCATCGCTCCTAAAATCAACCCTTCCCATCCCAGCAATTCCAACCCGCCCTTTTGCCCACCGCAGCGTTTTCCGTGCCTGGTTCCGTAGGGGCTTCCATGGGGTGGCATTGCAGCAGGATGCAGCGTGCTCCCCAAAATGAGCACCGCGCAGCGCAGCGCCTGGCTCCGGCCATGCCTCCCCTTCCCCCATCTCCGCAGCGGGTTATTTGCATTCTTTATGTAAA
>NW_011219715.1:0-526 GCF_000146605.3 Meleagris gallopavo | reverse complement strand
CTCTACTTTGCATCCCATACTGAAAACACCACTACTAAAAGTATTTGCTTTTCCCCACCCCCTCCTCCTCAAAACCTTCTCTTTTTCCAGAAGTAGTAATTTATGCTGCTATAAAGCCTCTTCCAAAACTTACTTTGACTTTATTCCCAGACATGCCAGTCCAACTACTGGAGCAGCAGGACAGAGATTTGATACCAGAACGTCTTCTCCTTCATGGAGATGCCGTATTTTTTTTTTAAATTAGGAGCTGTTTTTAATCACTACCAACACTCTGTGGGCAAAAGGGTTTTATTCTGATTTCAGCTGCAGTCACAGCTAGACAAATGAACTCTTACTTTGAAACTGAAAGCCTTACAAAAAGTTGAAGGACACATTTGTGTTAGTTTTTTTTTTTAATTGCACAATCAAACGTTCTATCTACTGTCATGGTCAAGAGGCGAAGATAAATTTCCATAATTCAGTCAGAAAGTATACAATGTAAACACTGAAGATTTAATGGCAATTATCTTCAGATATGCTGAATCCT
>NW_011219714.1:0-480 GCF_000146605.3 Meleagris gallopavo | reverse complement strand
AAGTCAGCAGAGATGTTTGCATTGACAAGATGGATAGGCGACAGAATATTTCCTTCCGTTTCTGATGCCAAAGTCACCATTCTGATAAACAGAGACAGACCCGCGTTTCCTTTGCATGGAACTTTCCAAAACAAAATCCAACCTTGTTTCTCCTAAAAGGATTTTTTTTTTTTCCCCTTTGACAGACATAACTGTTAGGTACAGAGCCAAAAATTAAAAAGACGGACACCTACTATTCCAAACCTATGAAAACTACTTTAATCATATTAAGTATAAGACTTGAAAAAGCCTCAACAAGGGGATGCTGTAAGTCTATTTTAATACTCCAAAAGAAACAGAATACTATTTTCAGTGATGAAATTCTCTAAACATCTCAGTTACAACACAATCATAGATACAGAACTATTTTACGGGTCATATGAAAGTCAAAAGTACCATCGACTTCATAAGGAATAAAGCTTCAAAGAAAACTATTCTGAG
>NW_011219713.1:0-549 GCF_000146605.3 Meleagris gallopavo | reverse complement strand
TAGGTGTTCTTCTAGACCATCAGAATGCTTTAATACTATCGTCTAGTAACACTCATCTTCAAGTCAAGTTCTGGTACAGATTTGGTTACCGTACTTTTTTAGTTTAAAAAAAATTAAACAAACAAGTATTTGATATGCTTACTTAACAGTCAGTCTACATGAAGATCACCTTTGTTCTTTTTTGCCTCTACAACCAATTCATTTAGATATAGGCATGATACACATTGAAGGGAGTTACCATAAGCTGGTACAACCTGAGGTCTTCACACATTTCTATTAGAATGCTGCCTCTTTCCAACTTTTGGATAGTACAAGTCAGGACAGTTAAGAGAGGATGACACATCTCTGGCCACCAGAAACACTAAGGCTACTGGGGAGGTGAGTAGCTTTCTTTACTGCCTTTGAAAATAAATAAATAATATTTCCATAAGCATCAAAAGGAAGCCCTTCTGCTGAATGTAACTGGTGAAATCAGTATTTAAGATTCCACTGCACACTCCTGAAAAAATGTGATTAAAAGGAAACCCATGGGGACCAAGAACTACTTGT
>NW_011219712.1:0-454 GCF_000146605.3 Meleagris gallopavo | reverse complement strand
CCCATTTACTACTGTTACTATTTCATTTCAAGAATGTTCAGGTCCTGTCCAGTTTATAGCAGCTAACAAAAAGTTTTAAAAAGTCAACAAGATCTGCAAGTTTTTTTTTTGTTTTGTTTTGTTTTATTTTTGTTTTTTTTTTAAAAAGTCCAGTGCTCAAATTCCCTCACCGCTGAACACAGGAGATATAAGGCCAGTAGGAATCTGGAGCTCTGTTTCTCCTTTCTGCTCAGTGTAAGAGACCAAAAATTTTTTGGTATCACAAATATTCTGGCTTTGCACTACAGTACATGCAAACAAAGCTGTCAGCTTTACAATTAAATGAATATGGATGGAGGAATGTTAGCTGCCATGACTCAATAGGACCCTTTTGTTGGGTGTTCAGAATTGAGAAGAACCTCTAGTGAATCAACACTACATCACTGTGTTATCTGTCTTCATCATTCTACATCCT
>NW_011219711.1:0-509 GCF_000146605.3 Meleagris gallopavo | reverse complement strand
AATATCTGTACTAATTCTGTGTAACTAGATATGTTCTGCATCCATTCTCTGTGAATCTGTGTAGAATAAACATTTGAAACATCTTAAGGACTAACTAAAACCATCCATCTACTACGCTGCAAGGCAAATGATTTTTTGGATGTTTTTGCATTTTTTATGCTAAGTAGTGCAGCTGCAATTCATAAAAAGCAATCAAGCTAATTTAAGTCAATCATGTCCAGGAGGTTCTCATCACTTGTATTAAAATGCTCTCACACTCATTTTAAGGCTCTACCACAGCAAGGAGCTTTTTTTTTTTTTTTTTGTCCCTCTAAATGTTTGTACCTTCATGTTCTGTATCTTACTCAAAAAAGAAAATGAAATATACATCTTAGAGTTTTTCCACTATGATTTAAACTTGCATCTTCATTTGAACAGAAACTGACATTCATTGAATCTAATACAAATAGACTATACTAGAATATAGCAACACTCTACCTAGAGGAGCACATACTTTAAGGCAACAGCCC
>NW_011219710.1:0-492 GCF_000146605.3 Meleagris gallopavo | reverse complement strand
GGCACCAAAGAAGCCACTTCTTCAGTGACATTATATTTATTATCAATATCTCTAATGTAAATGGCAAGTTGAGCTGCATCTGTAGCATCAGTACTTTCATCTATACGCCAAAGTAAAAAAAATTGAAATTAACAGCTTCACTCTCCAAATTTCTTTTCACATATGTTCCTCTTTCTTCAGTTCACCTGGCTATAGTTTGGTGACACAAACTAATTTTAGAAAAATCCATTTTTTAAAAAATCAGGACACCTTATATTTGCCTTGCTTTCCATACATTGCTTAATGAACTCAGCATTGGTAAATGGTTTTGATTTTTCTTTTTTTAGGTTCAGATTTGCTACCACAAAACTAGCTTTTATAACAGAGCCCGTTAGAGTTTTTAAAAAGATTTTGTTAGGATGACAGACTGACTTTCTTTAAGTTACTTTGTCTATGTTATGGAACACTGCTTGATATGCCCCAAATTTGGCAGCATGTTTCCACATACAATTT
>NW_011219709.1:0-467 GCF_000146605.3 Meleagris gallopavo | reverse complement strand
GGGGAATGGGTAAGAAATGGTGTTTTCCACTATGTCTGCATATACCGTTCTGATAAACTTGTATACATGGAACAATAAGGCAAAAATATGAACCTAATGCGTCTGAAGGAAAGGCTTGGGGTTTTGGTTTTTTTTTTTGTTGTTGTTGTGTTTTTAACTAGAATGGTTATAGTATGGAGGGTGTTGTAGCACTAACAGTAAGATACCAAATTGTCTTAGGACAGAGGGAAGAGGGAAGGAGAGTCTGCAGTTTTGGCTTGTAAAGATGCATATTAAATCTGCATGCTTTGCATTTACTTTTCAACTTTTCAACAAGTCTGTCTTGTGTGAAATGAGAAGTTCCACTTCTTTCAATAGAGAAACAATTATCTTTCTGTATGGACAACATACATTCTAGAACCCTTTTATTAACCAAGTATTTCCTGCTTCTGCATTTAGATATGCTTGTTAGGGTAACAGTAACATAA
>NW_011219708.1:0-460 GCF_000146605.3 Meleagris gallopavo | reverse complement strand
ATTTTAAAGTTTCTCAGTTCTCTACTATTATTGTTGGTTTAACTATTGCTTTTTTTTTTTTTTTTTTAAATTCTATATGTTTAGGAAGATCTACTTCATAATATGTATAGAATCTACTTCACAAATAGAATTTTAAGGGTTCTTCTTGCACTTTGCTATGAAGTATTTTGTAAGTTTTGACTGGAAATAAATGACAATTAAAGAAATTAATACAAAGAACTTAAAAATACGTTCTAAAAAGGAACTTTCAGAAAAAATATTGTCTTTTCACAATTTAGAAATAATTTCACTGGCACTAGAACATTTGCACTTATTTCCAAACTCATTTTGCAGTGAGTTGATGGTGGAACTCTTAAAAGAATGTAAACTCATTGTGTCTGATTCACAGAACATTGGCAGGAAGGATTCTTGAGTGTGCAAGACTAGTTTCCAAGCTAAGTATAACAGTGTCTTCAAATAT
>NW_011219707.1:0-387 GCF_000146605.3 Meleagris gallopavo | reverse complement strand
AAAAAAACAAACAAAACAAAAAACAAAAAACAAAAAAAACAAAAAAACTAGTAATTAAATTACTTTTTTAGAAAAGTTTAGGGACATCATTGAGATATAACTACAAAAATGCTAATTGAAGAATGTTTTGCGTTTTTTTATTCATTAAAAAATTATAATAAAGCACATGCCTAAAGGATTAGGATTACTTCCCAATTTCAATGTAATTGTACTGTAGTATTCATGAAAAGCAAGTATGTAGGTTGGTTTAAAAGTAAAGCCTTCTTGGAAAGTAATTTCCAAGGAAATAACAACAGATACAGAGAGTACAATAACACTACTTGATAGCACAATTCTGAGCTACAAAACACTGATTTTCAACCGTTACCTCCATTAACTATGCATTTT
>NW_011219706.1:0-508 GCF_000146605.3 Meleagris gallopavo | reverse complement strand
CGGATTGCAGTGCACCATGGAAAGTGAGGTAGCCTAGATTTTTTAAGATGCTTCTTAGAGAAGCGAGGGGTAGAGTCTGTGACTCTAAAGCAATTGCCTGGGTTGCTAGCCTATGGTAAAGGGGAAGAGCTCTTTGCTCGTTCTCAGGATGTTCTAGGAGAGGAGGAATGGCTCAAGTTAGGGGATGTCCTTTGGTATAAGGTAATTGATGACAACAAAGGGGCTAAAAAACTAATGAAGCCCTGGAGAGATGTGATAACTTGTATCAGGAGGTATAGGTTAGAACGGCAGGAAGCTGCCTCAGCTTTGCGCCAGTTAGAAAGTCTGCCCGAAGACGCTGGACGCTTAAAGGTCGGGGGGATTACGTTCCAATACCCTCCTCGGGAGGACCAGCTCCGCTCCGCACTAACGGCCTCTCGCAGGCAGGGGCTTCGGCGATCCCGTCTCGCCCCCCCAGGGACGATATAGAGGAAGAAAGTGAGGATGAGGGGCTGGAAAACTGGATTGT
>NW_011219705.1:0-458 GCF_000146605.3 Meleagris gallopavo | reverse complement strand
GCAAGGAAAAGAAGAAGAATAGCAGGCAGTGAGGCTGCAATCAGACATCATGGGGAAATAGCAAATAATAAAACAGAAAAAGGAAAGGACAATTGTAAAAAAATTAATAGGGACAAGGGAAGTGAAAAAAATAGTTAAAAAAAAAAAAACAATGTAAGAACAAAGATGAATATGAAGGTACTATAATAACAATCACAGTAGCTTTAGTGTTTAGCATGCATGTAGTGCTTGTGGTAGGATTTCTTATTTAGGAAATACTTGCCTTTTTCTGTCATCTAAATTACATGTAAATTTTGTCCTATATTTCTGCCTTCTGAACAAGAGGCTTTATCATTCCTTCTGCCTTCAGAGTCCATTGGTTTGTATCATGCCAGTCTATTTTTACATTGCTTTTACAGATCCATGAAAAGTTGTTTCAGGTTGCCAGAACCTGCCATGGTTAGAGAGAGTCATACAAC
>NW_011219704.1:0-443 GCF_000146605.3 Meleagris gallopavo | reverse complement strand
AATTGAGAAAAAATATTAAGGTATGTACTCTTTGTAACACTTTAAAGACCTAGGGTACCTTCGGAGATGACTTTGCAGTGATGTAATTATAATACTGTATATTTGCCTTCCTTTTTAGTTATTTTTATTTTCTGGTTTATTTTTTTCCTAAAATGTATATCTTTTTATGAGAAACTGGAAACTTTTAATGCAAATGTTTAGAAAGATTTAACATTGTAAAGTAAAAAGAAAAAGTCATATAATTTTTTTCCTGTTGGAAGAAAATGCTTTAAAAGTTTTACTACTGTTGTATTCCAGGGTGGGGGTTATCAACCCCAAATTTCCTTCTTATACTTCATTCTTGGGTCTTGCTTTCTAAAAATTGCTCATTGCAGACATGGATGATTCGCTTATATTAGTTTAAAAGAAAGTCACAAAGAAAACCACCTTGTTAGGGGTATTTT
>NW_011219703.1:0-447 GCF_000146605.3 Meleagris gallopavo | reverse complement strand
AAAAGCTGCCTTTTGAAGGGCTGTAATTCTAGTAAATGTCTCCTTTCATCAAAAACCATTACTACATTATTATTCTACTATGTTATTAGGATGCTATGTAATTCACCCTCACCCAGAAGCAGGAAAAAAAAAAACAAGCTAGCAACAAGATGTTCCAAGGAAAACTAAAGAGTTTTAAATTCCAGCAGGAAATTCTAGTTTGGGGTGTGCTAACACTCTTCCTGGCCTCAGATCAGAAACTTTCAGGTGTATGTGAGCATCTGTGCACTGATTATCATTTATTTATTGTGAAAATTTGTCATTATTATTACACATACAAAAAGAAAAAATCATCTCTGACAAGGGAGGCTTTCATCTTACCCTCATTTTGCTCTCAGTTCTCCAGCCAGGCAAAGCTGCCATCTAGCTCCACTAATGTCAACATCAATGGATCTCAGCACTTTCTCT
>NW_011219702.1:0-324 GCF_000146605.3 Meleagris gallopavo | reverse complement strand
AAGGCCTTGAGTTTGTTCTTGGTTTTTTGTTTTGTTTGTTGGTTTTTTTTTTTTTAACTCCGGACTTTGGTATCACTGCATACCAGTATTGAGGTGGTTTAACAGCTTCAGTTCTCTTTTGTTTTCAGTTTATTTTTATCATATTTACAGGTGTTTTCACTAGCTTGTAATTACTGGTCTTGTATCTACCACCATGGTGAATGTTTGAACCTCTTCCTGCTTGGACCCTTTTAAACAACCATCATTTGCTCTTTCTGAAGTTGAAATTTCAAATGCCTTCTGTAAGGACAAGGTCCAAGAAGAGGTGAAATAAAAACATTCCTT
>NW_011219701.1:0-468 GCF_000146605.3 Meleagris gallopavo | reverse complement strand
CCCTACACCAAGGCTCCTGGCAGCTTCAGTGCTCCCTTCTGCTTCCTCCTTTTCCTCCGAGCACGGCTGCTGTTGGTGCAGCATCAGGACTCTGCCAACCATGTGCTGTCCTCAGATCTGCTGTCACATCCCCGCTGCCTCCTGCAGCCCAGCATGGCCAGAGGGCACAAGGAGGCAGTGCAGGAAAGGGCCTGTGGGCATTTCACAGCAGCGATGGAGTAAGTCTGATTTATAGACACAGGAAAATGCCAAGGAAGTGGGAGTTGAAATGAATGCAAAGCACACGGAGGTCTCAAGTCATCAGCACCGTAGCATTTTTCTGACTATCTATGTTTTTCTGCCTGGGTTTGCCTTTGTAGCTTCTTCCCAGACAACCGGACCTTTGCTCTGAAATGAAAATGAAAGCTGGGGAAATAAAATAAAATAAAACAAAAAAGGGAAATGAATTCTTCAGATCTCCTCTGCGAT
>NW_011219700.1:0-321 GCF_000146605.3 Meleagris gallopavo | reverse complement strand
AGAGCTGAGATTGGGTCTTCTGGGGTGTAGCACCTGGAGGATGCTGGCTGGCTGGCTGATGCAGGTGCTGTCCTGCTGGAGGGATTTGCCCTTGGAGGAAACACCATATTTTGTAATCAAGAGATGCTGGACTGGGAAGGAAGGTAAGGCAGGAGCTTTGACATGACTTGTGCTTGCAGTCTCCAGCGAGCACAGCACAGCTGGCAAATTAATTAAGTTTTTTTTTGTCAGGTTTCTTAGTGTGTTTGCATAGTTATAAGCATCAGAATGAGTGAGTAGTTTCATTATTATCAGCTTGGAAAAGCCATCTCTCATGTTGAA
>NW_011219699.1:0-344 GCF_000146605.3 Meleagris gallopavo | reverse complement strand
TTCTTTAGCTCAGTTTTCCAGGAGTGTTTTGAATATGAGCTGTTTATGTGCATTCATTTCTCTGAGTAACTGGTGTTAGGAATACCTTAGGAGAAATGCTTCAAGAGACAAACAGAAAAGGAATTATTTCAGGAGAAAGTTTAAAAACAAATCAAAAACAACTTGAGGAGAATGCTTCGTTAATAAGAAAAAATGAACAAACAAAAAAAAAGGAGAGAGTGTTACCAAGGAAAACACTCATGATAGTCATAGTTTGGTATTTTGACTCTTAGCAATTGTTATTGCTTGGTTGGTTAAAATTAGTACGCTTTTTCCTACCAAGGAAAGTAGTCAATAGTGAGTTA
>NW_011219698.1:0-315 GCF_000146605.3 Meleagris gallopavo | reverse complement strand
TGTCATTGGGTATGTAATACTCTTTAATTTCTTTAGTAGAAAATACGTTATTTACAGCCTCACGAGAGAGGAATGGGAGTGGACTATGAGAACTGATGAGTCGGAGCCTCCATTTTCCAGCTGTCAAAAACTGGTCACCTGTATGTGCTTCAGCCATAAACGTGTATCCTTTCTAAAGAGAAAACAAGACATTTTTACTCGGAAATGACAAATGTGTAATGTTCAGGTAAATATTGAGAGAATAATTATTAAATCCTGCTTTTTATGTTTATTTCACAACCATTCCTCATTTAGCAGCTGCAGTATTTCAGAAAA
>NW_011219697.1:0-312 GCF_000146605.3 Meleagris gallopavo | reverse complement strand
TAAGATGATGAATGTCTTACTAAGCTGAGGCAAGATGTATTTAAACAATAACCTGAGGGCATCCTTGAGCTCCTGCTTCCTCACGCTGTAGATGAGGGGGTTCGCTGCTGGAGGCACCACCAAGTACAAAACTGTCAGCACCAGCTCCAGGGGTGGAGAGGAGATGGAGGGGGGCTTCAGGTAGGCAAAAAAAAGCACTGCTGAGAAACAGGGTCAGCACAGCCAGGTGAGGGAGGCACGTGGAAAAGGCTTTGCGCCGTCCCTGCTCAGAGGGCATCCTCAGCTTAGTAAGACATTCATCATCTTACACTG
>NW_011219696.1:0-437 GCF_000146605.3 Meleagris gallopavo | reverse complement strand
GACAACTTAATTCTATGACGACTGAAGTTTCAGGCAAATTCTTCATAGGGCAGCTTAAAATATGCAACAAAAAAAATCAGCACCTTTAACAAAAAAACGGAATTCTACATAAGATGGACGAGAACTGTAATAAGTAGGCATCAGAAAACTAATAGGTCAGCATATTAAGACATTAGGTTACTTAATAAGAGCTGTCTTTCTTAATCCTCCTTTTCCTGTTAGAAATTGTAATTGCCAAAATGGAATTCACTTTTTGATTTTCTGGCTATGTCATATCCCTGTTAATTCACTCTGCTCTGATGTGAAACCATGTTCTCTGCAATTCTCAGTTTTTTCAAACCACAGCTCTGGGGTCTTCTATCTTTTTAATATACCAGGTTTTTGCTTTGTTTTGTTGGTTTTGTTTTGTTTTGTTTGTTTTGTTTTGTTTTAAAATG
>NW_011219695.1:0-423 GCF_000146605.3 Meleagris gallopavo | reverse complement strand
AAGTTGTCAGGATGTATGACTGAGGGGAAGAAATAGAAATGGAAATATAAACCATCCCTTTTAGCTGCAGTGCCTCTGTAGTTTTTCTCAACTCACTCTTTGGACCTCACCTTCATAAAAAAAATCCACATTTTTGAGAATTCCTTTAGTAAAAGGAAGACTGTGATTTAATATAAATAATTTCATCACTTTCAACTTTTATTTTTTTAAAATTATCTCTGATATAAGCTGTCTGAGAAACGAAAGCAGAACTCTATATAGATTTGTGGCTAAGCTTGCATCCCACCATTATTTCCGTCTGGGTTTGGAAGGTTGTTTTTTTTTCTCCCACTGTAGACTTAGGTGTTTCATAGTTTTCATAGTATCACTATAAATACAGCAAAGCAAAATGTACTCAAGCCCTGTAGGAGGAACTTCAGTGGT
>NW_011219694.1:0-436 GCF_000146605.3 Meleagris gallopavo | reverse complement strand
CATAAAAAGAACTATCCAGCCCTGTTCTCCCTAGTTAGTCATGAGCGCCTTGCATAAGTTCTTACAGCAAGACTTCTGGATAGATCGTTTCCAAAGATTAAGAGTTCCTACTGACATGCAAATATTCTCCAAATCATTCTGAATTTATTTTTGCTATTTGATATTTTCCCCATAATCTACTGGGGAAAAAAGTGGATTTTTTTTTTTTTTTTTGAAGTTGCACAGTAATTCCTTCAAGCATAAAGACTTGAATGGCAAATAAGCCTGTATCAGCATTTACCTATTATGACAGACAAACCTATCGTTCAATAGGAATAGAAGTGATATGGCAACAAGCAATAACCTGGAAAAGTATACGTATTTTTAAGGCACTTTTGATAATTTTTGGAAATTAAGTGAGACTCAGTTTCAGCTCAATGTTGTCAAGCCCAACTGT
>NW_011219693.1:0-346 GCF_000146605.3 Meleagris gallopavo | reverse complement strand
TTGTTTCTGCTCAGTTACATGTGCTACCGGCTGCTGGGCAGTGCTCTGCCACTGTTATCTCTGGATCAGCTGCAGATGGTTCTCAAGGGAGGGTGATGCAGCACTATGGAGAACACGTTGTCACAACTCAGGTAGGTCTTCTGAAGGTACTCGTGTTCAGGGATAAAGACACTGTTCTGAGCAGAACTTCCCCCCTCGCATTTGACCACTTTTCTAATCTTCTTGTAATTAAAAAAAAAATAAAATACATATATATATATATATATAATATACACACACACATATGTGTGTGTGATTCAGACCTTGGACTCTTACTAAAAGTAGGTTTATTGCATGATGGCTGATT
>NW_011219692.1:0-479 GCF_000146605.3 Meleagris gallopavo | reverse complement strand
ATGTTGTGCAATACACTCCAGTTAGCACTGATAAATTAATTTTCATTCTTCAAATTTCCCAATTTCCAGCTGCGTGAATTTAACATCGCAAATGTGAAGAATGCCTCTTCTGTTCTTTATTGTTTTACTCTTTCCTTTTTTTTTCTTTTCTTTTTTTTACATTACGATAAAAATTGTCTCAGCTACGATATTTGGTGCTTTCAGTTAATGATAAGCATTGCTTTGTCAGAATATTAGAGAAAAATGACAGTATTACAGCACTCATACAGCCCTCATCCCGCTACATGACAGAGGACTATCCTCAGAACACAAATATGGAGGATTACGTCTCTGCTACTTTGGTTATTTCTTTAAGAAGAGTCTTCTTGGCTCTCAAACATATCGAGATGCAGTCTGGCCAAAATTATCTACTGTCTGATAGGTCGTGAACACCCTGGAAGGCTCTGGATGCAGTTTGCTTAGCAGCTGACCTATTTGCT
>NW_011219691.1:0-538 GCF_000146605.3 Meleagris gallopavo | reverse complement strand
GCATGCTTCTTATTTGGTTGAAGGAAAGCATGCACTCATCCTTATCTCATTAGGATGTGAAAGGAACAAAGATGTATTTAAGGTTTCTTTACTTCTCTCTTAACTTTTGTAGGAGGCCAGGCAGCCCCATATCTAAGCAGCATAAATAGGGGCAAAGGTGGTGAATTCCAGTTATGATAATGTGCACACACAATACCTTAACATAATACATTATCCTTTTAAGTTAGACAAAGCTAAAACTGTATTTGCAGAAAGGCAGAATTAATATACAGATGAAATATTAATCATCTCTCAGAGAAAAAAAAATCAAAAACAAACAAAAAAGGCATGGCCTGTGTTTCAGAGACAGCACTAATCTGTCGGAGAATGAATGTGGCTTTAAGTCACATAATCAGGCCTTCCTTAACTAGAATGCTCTTTGTAGGCATTCAGCCATATTCCTTTTTTTTTTCCCTGACTGGCTGTTTTGCTTAGACTGAAACAATCTAATTTTGTTAACAGTAAATAAATAAATAAATAAATAATCATTTTCTCTCTC
>NW_011219690.1:0-487 GCF_000146605.3 Meleagris gallopavo | reverse complement strand
CAATCAGTCCCTGGACTCTGTGAAGTATGAAGATGAAACTGTAAAGGAACATGTGCTTGGCTCTCTCCACCAGCTGCCCCATTAAGCCACACCGTTCCACATTACTGACCCTGGAGACCCTAGCAACTTCAATTCCAACCCCTCTTTAAGCCTGGTTGAGACAGAAATAGAGAGAGGGAGGGAAACAGGAAAAAAAAAAATTTTTTTTTAAATAGACTAAAATCGTTTAGCTTTTTCTGTGACCTGTTTTTTGCCAGTGATAATGAAATTTACTTTTTTATGCTGATGTCCCTCCTTTTAAGAGAGCTGACTGAAGCTTATACGGTAATAGAAATGCTATTAGCACAGCAAAGCAGGGGGATAAAAAAAGACAGACACAAACTCAAACATGATAATCTTACTGTGCCAACTCAGCTGGTGCCAGCCCGGGCTTTGTTATGCCATCTGCAGTGATTCTGTCACTGGGGCATTTCCCTGCTTAGAAAAA
>NW_011219689.1:0-471 GCF_000146605.3 Meleagris gallopavo | reverse complement strand
ACAGACAATATTAGCTATTAAAAGATTACTAAGACTATTACTAGCAAATATTCTCCTACAAAAAGTGAAAGAAAATAGTGAAAGCTTTGTGGTAAAAGCAGCATCCTGTCATGGAGACCTGGAAGATGAAATGAACTATTGCTTTTTGTTTGTTTTTTTTTTTTTTGTCTGTGCTCTTGTGAGAGGAGTGGCTGGAGAGTAATTCAGAAAATGGAAGGTAAGTGCTTGTTGGCTCTAGATCAGGAAAGATCCTTTTCCATCAGAGCAAGAAAGCATGTACTGAGACTAGGTATCTTCTCTCACTTTCACTTTGTCACTTTTTTATAGCTTCTTTGTCTTTGGTCAACTTTATTACTGCTCATGCTGATGCCAGTACAGCAAAATGGAATCAGAAATATTTAAAGTGACCAATAATGTACAGGGAAGGCCTAAAGGTGAGTGAATGACAAGCAAAAGGCCTAAGGATGAATG
>NW_011219688.1:0-505 GCF_000146605.3 Meleagris gallopavo | reverse complement strand
CGTTAGGCCTATCAGTACCTGAAAGAGGTGTCTACAGTTTATAAAATTGTATTACAACAGAGGTTTTCCAGTTCACCTTGGATATGTCCTTTTTGTGTTGATAGTTACATGAATAGCCAGCAGTGCTTTTATGTGAATGATATATGACTTACATATAAAACCGTGCCAGCCAGCTATGTATCTTATATCTACTATAATGAAATATTAGGCAAGTCTTCAAGATTGTTGTTCTTTTTTTTTTTTAACCTTGATCTTTCATAAAACTATTTTACTGACAACTTGAAAGTGCAGTCGCACTCTAAATGCAAACTTGCATCTATCAGAGAGTTTTTACTGGCTCAAGGTCATATTAAAAGATACTCATTTTTCTTTTATCATATTTCAGAGTGTATGGCAGCTGATATGGTGAAATGTTATTGAGGGCTTCTATATGGAATTAAAGCAGTAACAGTTACTGAACAACACTTTTTTTTCCATCCAAAATTATTCTGGTTATCAGTTTTTT
>NW_011219687.1:0-506 GCF_000146605.3 Meleagris gallopavo | reverse complement strand
CTTTGTGCGCTTTTCATTCTGTTATTTAAATTTATCATCTCAACTGTCACAGCTCTCTTATAGCTGCTGAATGTGACAGAATATGGTTGTTGGGTTTTTTTTTTTTAAACTTTAAATTCACATAGTGAATTGCTATCCAGTAAGATAGATACTGCAAAAACAATGCCTAGCCTAAGGATTTCTTGACAGAACAGGAAGATATTAGATAACTGTGAATTCTCATCTAGAAATCCAATCACTCCACAGAGCCAGCCTTGTGGCGGAGATGCCAGCTAGCCAAAGAAGCAGCTTTTGATAGCTATAAAAGGGATGAATGCGTCTGATGATAAACCCTACTGAAATGTTAAGCTGCCAAATTGTAAAGTAAAGAAGGTATTCAACAACAAAGGTGATCTCCACTGATTGGAAGGATCTCCAAACTGTTTTGCATAGTTGACTAGAAGTTTATTATGTAAATCTAGAATACATTAACAGCACAACAGTTATAAGTGTTATCTCCTTAAAAA
>NW_011219686.1:0-462 GCF_000146605.3 Meleagris gallopavo | reverse complement strand
TATAGTGTTCTTTGTAGTCTGTGCTGGGTTTGCCTTGGCTAACAACGAAACAATCCCATCCACTTGTTCCTCCTCCCTGCAGTGAGATGGAGGGACAAGATATGAAAAACATGAAAAGCTTATGGGTTAAGATAAAAAATAGGAAGCCTGTGTAACACTTACTGTTAGTAAGGAAAAAAAAACCAAAACCTTCAGCACAGGGAAAATTTATTAGTGATTAAAACAAACATTTAATATGAATTTGCATAGTTGGAGCAAGACAAACATTAAGATTACACCTTTCTCCTCTCTACCAGCCTACAGTAACCACTTTGAGTGGTACTGGAGGGTTGGTTTGGTGGGTTATGATCAGTATACAGTGGTTTCACTTCTCTCCCATTTCTTCTTTCACTCTTGTGCTTCATTGTCAGCTCTACATCAGCTTCAATCATCTGAAAACAATCTGTTCAGGCATAGGTTCTT
>NW_011219685.1:0-580 GCF_000146605.3 Meleagris gallopavo | reverse complement strand
ACACCTTGTCCAGGCTCTCAGTTCAATGAGGACACTGCTGTGTCCATACTGGTCCCATCACTGCTTCCCAGGCCATGAGCCAATGAAGGACAAGGGCATGAGAAACACAATCTGATCTCTTTTCTATAGGCTTTTTGAGGCAAGAAGTGGTAGGGGATCAGAAAACACTGCTGGAGCATTCCTGGCTTTTATCTGATGAATTATGTGTGAGTGCTGAGACATTTGGCTAAATATTAAGCCTGAACTTTAGAAAATGGAAAGTCTTTCCTCTCCGGAAAGGTTGCATTAAGGTGGCATTAAGGTAAGTGACAACTGCACATGAATGATCCTCTTTGTTTGCCTTATCTTACTTTCACTTGATTACTTTAAAATATTGCTGATTGCTGAAGTAGCTGAGAAGACTCTCTTGGAAATCTACCAAATATATTTCAGTGCTAGGTTTTTTGTTGGGTTTTTTTTCCCTTTGGCCTGAGTTTGGTATTTTGTTCATTATTTTTTCCTTTTTTTTGACAATTAAATAATTTCACTCTATACCCTTGCCCCATCCTTTTAATAGAAGTTGTTTGGGTGTAGGATTTTT
>NW_011219684.1:0-614 GCF_000146605.3 Meleagris gallopavo | reverse complement strand
CTGGCACCTCTCCTAGACCCCATTTAAGAGCTGACTACTGGGAAGGGAAGGGATTTCTT
Organism: Meleagris gallopavo; assembly: GCF_000146605.3. Classification (NCBI taxonomy): domain Eukaryota; kingdom Metazoa; phylum Chordata; class Aves; order Galliformes; family Phasianidae; genus Meleagris; species Meleagris gallopavo. The sequence goes on along the minus strand of NW_011219684.1, from coordinate 555 downwards.
TTTGGAGATTGGTCTCTTGGAGTCTTCTCAGTGACCCAGGACAAGGGTAAGCTTTCCATCCATTGTTTTTAGTGTGATAACCTGTTTAGCCTAACTTTCCTGTATATTTCTTAATTATGACATCTGTATATTCATTGATTACACAGTTCGCAACAGTTTACCCTACAAGATTCAGAAAAAGTACTTAATATTCTTCCTGAAAAGCAGCAGGTAGCCATATATTGTTAGTACAGGCACACGTTCACAGCCTTCCATTATAAAGTTAGAAATTTATTTAGGGCTACCATTTGAGTACATAATATACTCTAACAGAAACTATTTTGTTCCTACCTTGTCTTGGAACCATTCCTCATCTGAGCAATAGGAAGAAATGGGAGAAGACAAGTGTTTAAGGGATTGCATATCCGAAGTTAGCATTTGCAAAAGCTGTATTTGAGGTACATTATTTATTTTGCTTTAATTAGTTTTTAAAAATTGAATATTAACACTAAAAGTTAATATTACTTGCCTAAGGATATCCTGGTTTTTCATTTCTGACTTCCTCTTGACTGACAG
>NW_011219683.1:0-504 GCF_000146605.3 Meleagris gallopavo | reverse complement strand
CCCACCACTGATAGCAATAGATCTCAGAAAATTAGGTGTGATTTAGGCAGTCAGCCAGCTCTAGAAATTGCAGGTCTTCAACTGCTTCAGCTGCTGAGCCTTTTGGAACAGCTCGAGCTGTAAATAAGTGTTCAATGCTTTTGCATTTTTTATGATATGCTGATGCAGTTTTTTTTGCGTCCTCGCTAATTTGCCAATAAAACATGGCACACAGAATTCATGTGTTGTGCTGGGGACAAACTGTTTAGAAGACAATATCAGAAAACTACGGATTAAAATGTTTCCAGGTGGAAAAAGCATAACAATTGGAAGCAAGATGACTTGATAATCTGTTGTCCTGAGAGGGTCTTCTGATTTTAAAAATAAATAAATAAATAAAAATAAAAATGAATGGTTTGCTTTTATCAGTTCCAAAGCCATTTAAAGGAAAATGTTCATTACTTTATAATCTTATGTTTAAGGGCAATTTGCATATTTCAGAAGGAAACTTGACTCTCCATAATT
>NW_011219682.1:0-516 GCF_000146605.3 Meleagris gallopavo | reverse complement strand
ACAAGGCATGAGTCATCATCTCAACGTAAAATGCATGTACCAGACTGCATGAAATAATCAGGTACTGTGTATGGGAAAAGGGCCGCAACATCTGTGACACATCTTTAGTACTGTCATTTTGTGCCCTTTGTCCAGGTTTGGCCTCTCTTACTCATTTTAAATAGTCTCTCACCATGTAGTCATGAATGAAAATTGCGACTGTATGGAAACTGATGTGCTACTGCTGCAAGGCAAGATAATCTAAAGACACTGTTTTGTTTTGTCTTGTTTTTTTTGTCTTGTTTTTTTTTTTTGTCTTTCTTTGTATATATACTCATATATATGCAATAAAGTACTCAATACAAACACAAAGGATTTTTGTATGCGTGTAGAGGTTTTTTTAACCAAAGATTAAAATATGCTGAACTTCAAAAGGTTATTTTAGGCCACGTAAAGCTTCAGAGTTTTATTTGTTTCTCCCCAGAAAAGTCAATATGGTTTCGGCTCTGCTGTGATCAAGACTATTTATTTGACAGT
>NW_011219681.1:0-506 GCF_000146605.3 Meleagris gallopavo | reverse complement strand
AGTGAATACCAAGGTTCTTATTCAGGATGCATTTACCAACCTGAGTGACCTCAGTAAACAGAAATGAATGATTTACCCTAGAAATGATACTCATGTGAACAAGGCAAATTTCAGATACGGCCACATGCATTCTGATTATCTGAAGCTTTTCTAGCACTTTTTCTAGCGTTATTTGAAGTTCAGAACAAAAGAGAAAATATTTTTTCTTTTTTTAATTAAATATGTAGTGTTTAGTAAGTGACTTAAAGTCTTACTTTTCTTCTTGCACTTGTGCAGGCATCTCTCCTTCTTTTCCAATTAAAACCAAAACAAAGGGCATGCTTAACCATCAAATTATTAATTAAAAGTAACGATCAGTAAATGCTAAGGAAAGAAACTTCAGCTAGTTTGGCTAGATCACAAGAATTTATTTATTAAGTTTTATTCACTATTTAATAAAAATTTGTGATTTTAGAAAAACATGCCGTGTGGAACACTGATATAGACAGATTATACAGTGTGTAATA
>NW_011219680.1:0-564 GCF_000146605.3 Meleagris gallopavo | reverse complement strand
ATCTAATGGGCAGTAGTCGAGTGGGTGGGCCAGGCTCTTTTTGCTGGTGCCCAGTGACAGAATTAAGGGGCATCGGGTACACACGGGAACACAGGAAATGCCATGCGAACATCAGGAAATCTTTCTTGAGGGTATCAGAGGAGGGGACCAGGCTGGACGCTTTCCTGGGTAGCCCCACCACCTGGGAACCTGCTTTAGCAGGGGGTGTGGGCTAGATGGTCTTCAGAGAGAACTTCCAAGCCATATCATTCTGCCATTCGTTTTGCCGACGTACTCGGCACGGAGCGGACGCGTTCCGCACTGCAGCAGGGAATCGGTCGGCTTGAGGGGTAGCACCAGTAGAGAGCACTGCCGGCCGCCATTGCCCTCCGCGTGGCAGCGGCGATCTGACTCCGAGGCGGCGGAGCCAGGAGCAGCGGCGGACCACCCCCTGCATGTATAAACCTGCCGCTACGGAGCGCAGCGAGCAGGGCGAGCGTACAGGGCACGGGGCGGCAGTAGGCTGGGTAGGGGAGCGGGAAGGCACGGCAGCGTGCGTGGTGCCTGGAATCTCTGCCCACTAGT
>NW_011219679.1:0-530 GCF_000146605.3 Meleagris gallopavo | reverse complement strand
TTTGTAATACCTTAGTATTGGAGTTAATTCCTTTAACTGAATTACTGTTACATTTAATTATTTTTACTGTAATAAGGATATAAAACTTTATATCACTGAAGAGATCAAGTGAAAAATACTAATGTAATGTATTAAAAAATCTTTTGTTTAAGGGACATGGTGAAGAGCTTGCTCTCAAGAATGAGAAATGCCACTCTTGGCTTTCCTTCTTTTGATCTATTTTAGACCTACTTCAACAGTCATTAACATCTGTGAATCGAGCTTTTATAATGTGATGACATTCAATGAACACAGTACGTCTCTCTTTTTCTCTTTTTTTTTTAAAACTTGTCACACTACTGACCCCATAAGATGATGCATTGTTTTTCTTCTTTAGATGTAGAACTACTTTTTCTATAACTATTATGGAAGTGATAGAATACCTTTATGTGGTAGCATTTCAGCCAATTGCTCTGAATGTATTTAAAGGGAAAGGCTTTATTCTAGAAAAGAATCAGCTATTTGTAAATATCAGTAATGTGGATGGAACA
>NW_011219678.1:0-457 GCF_000146605.3 Meleagris gallopavo | reverse complement strand
GTGGTTTTCCCTTGCAGGGCCCAGTTCTCTCTCAGGGCCCAAGTCTGTGTGGGTGTCTTCTCCTGCCACAGAGCTGCTCACCCTGGAGGAGGCACAGGCCCGGAGGCGAGGCCACAGCAGCTCTCCCGTCGTGACGCAGAGCAGGGACGTAGAAGTGGACGGGGCCCCGCAGCTGTGCAGGGCAAATTCCACACAATCCTCGACTTTCCCTCCGAAAGGTAAGGAGGACTTTCTTTCTTTCTTTTCCAGCACCTCTCATCATTGTTTGGGTGGGTTGCTGTGCTTGTTCTTTTTTTTCCCATTATTTCTCGTGCCAAAAACTTGCTGAAACAAAATGAAACTGATGGTGCCTGAAGTGTTGCCGTGAATCTCTACTCCCTTTGGACTCTGAGATTCAACTAACATCCAGGTGCCCGCCGGGCTCAGTTTAGCCTCACAACGGTGCCGTTCCTTCCTT
>NW_011219677.1:0-446 GCF_000146605.3 Meleagris gallopavo | reverse complement strand
AAGGGGGGGAAAAAAAAAAAAAAAAAACGTTTTAAAAATTGCTTATGAAATAGAAGACTTCTATATATCAAATAGGCTTTGCCTACTGTTTTCTTGTCAATACAGATATATTTGCATAAATACCTTTTTCATTACTTAGGCGAATGTTGTATATTTTCACTTAGTAAATGCTTCTGTTCTCTTAAAAAGGTGCTCTTCTGAAAAATTTTGAAGTCAACTCAAGAATGGAAACCAATCCAAATTATAATGAAGGAAAACAATTTACTCAATACATCTAAAATAGAACTATCACTTTGTAGATAATCTTCACTGGGATTATAAATATTTCTTTAATTTTATAACAAAGCGGTAACTTTTTTGAAAGTTTTTAGATCTCCATTTGCTACGTCCTACATAAGACTCCTCAGCTCCTTCCTTTAGCTAGGATACATGTTTCCATGTGTGAA
>NW_011219676.1:0-405 GCF_000146605.3 Meleagris gallopavo | reverse complement strand
CGACACCGCCCGTGACCTCCCACACACCGTGCCTGCCCACAGCCATCCTGACCTCAGGGCACAGCTCAGGGCTGTTTCTGAATGGGGTTTTCACCACAAATGAAACCAGAAACACACAGAGAAGACAAAAAGGGAAGAGAGAAATAACGGTGATTTTAATTATAGAGATCTGAATAGATAGAAACCGGTGACGCACAACGCAACTGCTCACCGCACACCACCTCCAGCAGTGGTTTCTCCCCGCCAGGAAGCTCCTCAGAGCTCACCTGATGCCATATGGTGGGGGAGATCCCTTTGGCACTGCAGGTCAGCTGTCCCGGTTCTGTCCCTTCCCAGCTCCTGGTGCCCCCAGCCCCTCGCTGGCGGCACAGAGCGAGAAGCTGAGAAACAGAGCCATCCTTGCCT
>NW_011219675.1:0-384 GCF_000146605.3 Meleagris gallopavo | reverse complement strand
GAAAAAAATAGTCATATGTTATATAAGCTCAAGAAATACAAACTTCATAACCTTTAGGCACGTCCAAGTTTTCCTGAAATGCTTGAAGAAGGGGCTATTTTAATGCTTTGCTGGGGGTGTTTTGGTGTTTTTTTAAGATATCTCAAAAGACATATTGCTGAAGTGGCCATTTGATCCTTTGCTTTTAGGGATGTATTCAAAATATTCTCTTCTTTCTTTTTTTTCTTTTTTTTCCTTTTTTTGCTTGTATATTTTTAGATGTGTATTCTATATTTGATACAAACAAAATGTTTTTGAATTTCTCAGGTACTTGGAAAACGGTTCATTTCCAATGAATTTTGGATGTGAATTGTTAAAATCAGAGTGAGAATCAGAAAGAAAAAA
>NW_011219674.1:0-304 GCF_000146605.3 Meleagris gallopavo | reverse complement strand
GTAATAATATATATATATATATATATATATATATAAAATCACACACTTGCAACCTGGTTTTCCTAGAAAGCCCCTTGCTAATTCAGCACTGTCTGGGCAATCTAGAACAGGTTGCAGCAATGCAACGTAAGCAGTGCTTCTGACACTACAGTCAGCTAGTTGTAGGCATGGAAATAACCCCTGAGAACATAAACTGGGCATGGTTGTGTTATTAAATCATATCAGCGCGTGGGAAAGTGTACTGATTTCTTCTGTGCCCGCGTTCATTACACCTGCAGATATTACTGATTGCTTCTCACCACCG
>NW_011219673.1:0-373 GCF_000146605.3 Meleagris gallopavo | reverse complement strand
GTTTTACAGTGTTAGCGAAAGTGAGGAATGCAGTAAGAGGGATAGGCTATAAATAAATGAAAATGTTTTGCTCCAACTCAGAATGTTTCAAGAGTTGGTGGGACATCTGTGGAAAATGTAAAGAATATGAATTCAGTTATATGTATTAATTTGGAACCTCTTGAAATATGGAGTATCTTGAAAAAAAACAGGATTAAGTTGTCAAAGAAAAAAGATAAAATTGTAATGGAGAAAATAGAGATATAGAGTAAGATAAATTAGAGCTCTGAACATTAAGAGATGTGATAGTATTAGGAAGGATTAAACAAATATGGAAATACAAAGAAGGGGGTGTGGCTAACGTAAGATATCTATTTTTATGTCTGCATTTTAA
>NW_011219672.1:0-423 GCF_000146605.3 Meleagris gallopavo | reverse complement strand
CACTCAGTGCCCAGAAGGATTGTGCTTTTCTTAGGAAGGACAAACTGCAGTCTCAGTCTCAGAGCACCTGCAGGGTCAGTGCCTGCCCTTAACTCTCCCTGGTTTTCCCAAAAAAGGCCAGGGATTTTCCTGGTTTGCTCTGTGTGGCCCATGGGCCAGCCAGGCGGTGTGGTCACCGTGTCCTGCAGGATGTGTGAGCACACTGCTCTCCCGGAGCCCCCAGCCTGGCGCCAAGCCCAGCCTGGCCTCGTGCCCGGCACACAGGCCTGCTGTGGCCTTTCCTGGCAGGAGGCTGAACTGGAGGCCTTGAAGGCAGCTTGTTTCAACCTTTGCCAGAGATGAAGGATGCTGCTGGCAGCCTTTTCTAGTGCCGCCTCCGCTGCGCCTGTAAGAAACTGCTGTGTGGGCGGTTCACACACATCC
>NW_011219671.1:0-443 GCF_000146605.3 Meleagris gallopavo | reverse complement strand
AAACGAAGAAGGCATTCTGTAACCTTAGTAGTGCATGTATAAATGAAATTAGACATAAGGGCACCTTAATTTTCCTCATGAATCATTGCTGATCATGCTGCCTTCTGGAGAAAAGAATACTTACAAAGAAACCATATTTCTTTGAAATCTACAAAAAAAGTATCATTAATATAAATGATGATTATATTAATATGTTAATACCATTTATATTAATGATATTTTTAACATAGTGTTTTTATTTCCAGTTGTTGGGCAGAATTAAATTCCTTTGAACCTGGTATTCATTTTGTTACACAGTGCCATGAAGGATGCGACATGGTAATCACATCTGTAAATGGCTTTTCAGCCTCCACAATTTGAGTTTGATTGTTCCTTATAACTGGTTAGTCTTGACATCGCAACACCTTTATCTAAACTTAAAATTGTGCTTCTGAGTCTGAAGA
>NW_011219670.1:0-386 GCF_000146605.3 Meleagris gallopavo | reverse complement strand
AAATTAAACAAAAATTAAAAAAAAAAATACAACCAATCAAATCAAAACAAAACAAAAAACAACAATTAAAAAAAACCAAGAGAGTAAAATACTTAAACCAGAGTGATAACAATTTCTGAAAATACTGGACTGCTCTCACTCTTTCGCAAAGGAAAACCCTACAAACTGTATGTCATCCAGCTTTAATCTTTTTAGCATACTCATTAGAAGCTAAGAAAATTGTTAAGTATAGTCTCCTGCAGTATTCCTCTGTGTCTGAACAGCTATAAAAAGTACCCTTTGTTTCCTCAGATAGGTAATGTCTGACGAGAAGTGAGCTGCATCTCAGAGAAAGACAACTCTAACACAGTGATATCCATTTCCATTAGGCAAATAAACAACTACAA
>NW_011219669.1:0-494 GCF_000146605.3 Meleagris gallopavo | reverse complement strand
GTAAACTGTACTCTTGCCACAGTTTAATAAACATGTACTTTGAAGTATCACTGACTAAACAGGATCAGAATCCAATTATAGCCAGATTCTTTTAAGAATTGCCAAATACTTTCAAATATTTCTCAGGAAGATGCGCTGTAACCATTTTATTCAGACCTACACCTAGCAGACAAAAAATTATAAACTTGAAATTAACATCACTGATCTTCCAGAAGAAAACAAAAAACTCACTGAGGTATAATCTCAGAAAATCCAGGGGATCAGTGTATGCTTGATATACCGTCCAAATGCAGTGATGTGCACAACAGTGCATATTCATTGACTTATCTCCAGGTGTTTTCAAAGGCAAGTCAGTAAATGTTAAAAGTATCATATAATAATGCTTATCAATAGATGAATGTCATTTCTAAACTAGTATAGACTGGAGACATCAAATCTCTCTTTTTTTATTGGACAGAGATAACATCAACATAGTATGGTTACTGTGGTATTTT
>NW_011219668.1:0-501 GCF_000146605.3 Meleagris gallopavo | reverse complement strand
TTTCTGCTTATCTTGTTCATTCATGTCTAGGGCTGTAGTGGTCGAATATTTCACTGTCTATGGCTGTTGAGCGTGTAATGCTTTTAGTCAGCAGTAGAAAACCTCTAGTGATGAGGTAAAGACAGCGCTGGCTGCAATTCCTAGGGTTGTTTTTTGTTTTTTGTTTTTTCTTTATTGCTTCCTGGGGAACCATCACACCCTGCTCCATCAGTTTGTGTTAATCTGACTTGGGAGGGAGGTGGGATTGGGCGGCGCTCTCTTGGACACCTCACAGATGTTGATCCACCCCAAGCTTGCTCTTTGCTCTGTCTTTCACCTCTCCTTGTTTTCTTTATGGTGCTAAACTGACCCAAGCTGCCCCCAATCTCTTTTTTTCCCCTAAAAACTTGGCCATTGTAATTCTTGAGTGGAAGGGACACATCTAAGGTCCTGTCCATTCCATCACTAAAGGTGAAAAGGCTGTACCGTGATCATAGATGCCTGACTGGGGCTCCTTATTTT
>NW_011219667.1:0-522 GCF_000146605.3 Meleagris gallopavo | reverse complement strand
TAAAAATATCTGATTCTTCAGTGAAAGCTGTTGCATCTAGCATTACAAATAACGGGAATTTTATTTTAAGGAAAAAAAAATCAAAGGTTTTTTTGTTTTTTTTCTTTACCAATAAGTCACGCTCTCTAAGCCAGAAGGCTAACAGGCTGATAGCACTGGAGGGACCAAAGCCATTTCAGTCTCTGTTACATTCTTGTTACCACCTTTCCCACTCAGCATTAATGTGGCTTTGTTTATCTACAGTCAGTGCCCTTCCTCACTTTTGCATTTGCAAAAAGACACTATTTAAAAAAGACAGATTTTTGCATGGTTGTGTTTGAAGCTAGGAGTCTCCCACGCTGCAATCAAGGGTAATGGCAACTACTCACAGGTGTACATATATCACATAAACAAGTGAAACATTGATTGTGAGGGGCGCACTGACAGTCCTCTATCCATAGCATAATCTTCTCAAGAGATATTTAATCAGATGATTATTTACATCTTAAAGACCAAGGAAAGGGAAAATGTTAACATCGAATT
>NW_011219666.1:0-475 GCF_000146605.3 Meleagris gallopavo | reverse complement strand
ACTAGTATGTTCTTTATGAATCTGTAAAGTAAAACTCCACTCCCAGCAAGGAAGCTTCCACAGTGAAAACTTACGGAAGCTGATCTATGTAGAGCTCAAAGCAAAATATTTTAAAGGCAGACACAAGAGACAACACTACAGACACATGTTTAGTGTGATGTTGCAGGTTTGTCTTCATGGCTGTAAATTGGTATTTATCACCTTTGATATGAGCTTCTTAAATTTTTTTTTGTCTAGTGTTACATGAACTTACTTCCAGTATTAAATGTGGTCCAATATTAAATGTGGAGGTTGGTGGCCCTGCATGTGGCAGGAGGGTTGGAGCTTGATGTTCCTCGAGGTCCTTTCCAATCCAAGCCATTCTGTGATATGATTCTGTGATTGGACTGACACTGTCTGTCCTTTCTTCTCTCTCCCTGCTTCCTCAGTCTATTCTCTCAAACTTTTGGTTACTTATGCTTAGCTAATCTCCTCC
>NW_011219665.1:0-381 GCF_000146605.3 Meleagris gallopavo | reverse complement strand
CTGCTAAACAAGTCACAAGAGTTATTTCACACGCGCTCTCTGTAAAGCAGAGGGAATTTTTGCGTAAATACCTGCAAAACATTTTGAGTTCTCAGTAAAATAAAGCATCAGACAGGAGTGGTTTACTTTGATACTAAGGTAAAATGTTGTTTTCCTCATTACTGGAACTGTGGAGGAAAAGAGGTCTTTGATTTTCTGTCAGTATTAATGGGGATTATGAGTACTGTAATATAATTTTCATTGAGTAAATAGGTCACGTTAACCTTTGCTTGTGTTCCTGCTATTCTGAGGTTGAAAGGCACTTGTGTGTTGTGTTGTTTTTTTTTTGTTTTTTTTTTCCCCCCCCCCTCTGTGTTGCTGCTTAGGGGAGGTGCTGTTTAT
>NW_011219664.1:0-399 GCF_000146605.3 Meleagris gallopavo | reverse complement strand
GGAACGTGCTTCAGGGGTAGACATCCTTGATAGATCGAACTGGCAGAATGCTAAAGATGGAGCCACTGGCAACTGTTGAATCTCTAGAACAGTATCTTCTGAAAAATTGGGTGAAGCAACATACTATACACACAGCTCAAAGGTAATAATTGCATTTTTCATCCTAATTTTTTATTTTTATTTTTTTATTTTATTTTATTTTTTTTTTTGCATTTATATGTAGGTTGCAAAGCAGTGGTACGACTTTGATAGGGCTTCATTTGTTTTTGTACGAAAACTACGTGAAGGCCAAACATTTATATTCAGGCATCAACATGATTTTGATGAAAATGGAATTATTTACTGGATTGGGACAAATGCGAAGTGAGTTTCTTTAAGCTGAATATTTTGAATTCCAAT
>NW_011219663.1:0-504 GCF_000146605.3 Meleagris gallopavo | reverse complement strand
AATTGCACCTATATTCTAGAAACTCCCCTCGCTGCAACACAGCCTGCCTTCACCTCAAAAAATCATTCAGCAGTTGCATACATCCTGGAGTTTGCCCTTCTCCAAGGAATAGTAACCTAGGTAGTGTGAACACATATAATACACTCACTTTCTCCAAGACGCAAAGATGACTTATAGGGTGGGTGTGATGGGACAGTCCAGTCAAGATTGGCAATGTGCTCCACAGCCTACAAGTTGGTATGGGGCATAGAGTTATTGTGTTGCAAGAGTAAGGCAATTTCTCCTTTAACCATAAAGTGCCTTATAAATAAAGTTAAAACTGGTCACAGTTTAACAGTTCTTTGGCCTCAGATATCCAACAAAAGATGGCTTATAACTTAAAAAAAAACACAAAACAAAAAAACCACAACAAAAACAACCAAACAAAAAAACCCTCAAGAATATCTATGACCTAGAAATAACTATCTACTTTCATGTGTCAATTAATACATTGCCAAGACAATT
>NW_011219662.1:0-509 GCF_000146605.3 Meleagris gallopavo | reverse complement strand
TGCTCAGAAACCCCTGTCACAGAGGCTAGTTGCAGTTCTTAATTATTTCCATTCAAAGCCTTAACAAACCAAAATCTGGAAGGCAGTACCTATTTTCCCTTCAAAGTAGTACTAACATGATCAACTTCAGTCAGATAACCTAGTACTAGATCATAATCCCTCTGGGAAATATTTACATTTTGCCAGTTTACTCAGAAGAACAGCTCAAGGGATCTGAAGATATCTTTGGCATTTTTTCAGGTGAAGGAAACACTAATGCCAGAGCTGAAGCTAGTGATTTAATCATTGGATTGCTAGAGGCTGCAGTACCCTGTCTGCTCAGAAATCGATACCTACACTCTCAGTTATATTAGAGATGTTTACTTCTTCACCTGACCAAGATATTAATTTGTATATGCTGTTAGTTTTTTGTTTTTTTAAAGATAATGATTTGTGAGGAGACTAAACTAATCTGTTTTGAAATCTTTTCATGCTGCATGATTTTCCTGTTACTGGCTGATTATTTTGCA
>NW_011219661.1:0-469 GCF_000146605.3 Meleagris gallopavo | reverse complement strand
CAGCACATAATCTGCACTGGAAGCTTCCATAATGGCATCATGCTTCATTACACTGTGTACTCCTAGTGAACAGAGCACACAAGAAAAGTTGAAGGAGGACACCTGTTAATTGAAATAGTAATCTTAAATGAATGCCTAAAATTTCTTTTTTTTTTTTTTTTCCATTTTTCAGATTGATTACATTCAGCACTTCAGTACAGTCATTTCTAGTAAGAGATCCCCCCTTCTGTCAGCTGAGCAATCAATTTGACAGTAAACCACATTTGGTGTGCAGATGAGGTCATTATTTACAAAAGACTTAGCAATTATGTGGTTAAATTGATCATTTCTATTGTTATGGACAGGACAAACAGAAGTGGAACTCTTGCCTAAATGAAGGTTGGTTACATATTTATTTCCAAAATAAACATTGTACTACTTTCATATCCAAAGGAGTTTCTGGAAGGCAATCAACACACTCCTACCTGAG
>NW_011219660.1:0-446 GCF_000146605.3 Meleagris gallopavo | reverse complement strand
CAAGACCAAGATGTGTTGCTTCTCTTGACAGAGATTGCGCTGGCTGAGCTGGATCAGATCAATCTGAAGAAGCAGATGGTTCTGAAGTTTGCAGCCATCATAGGGCCAGTGTTTACCACCCAGCAACTGGCTCACATTGTTCCCAGAAGCAAAAGGCCAGGGATTAATTCCCTTCTGAACATGCTGATGGAGGACAACATCCTGAAGCGACTGGACAACTTCAAGAAGCCAGAAGACAAGTCAGGTGCTACAGAGGGGCTGCCCACCTCTGCGCAGGCAGGCAGAGGTAAGTGATGGCTGCTGCATGGGCCTAGGAGCACTGTGGCTCTACAGGGCCCTGCTCACCTAGCTTCGTGCACAGGGAAATCCTCAGTGGCTGTTAGAAGAGCCTCTGCCACTGTGCTTGCGGGCAGAGCACAGGGCGGGCTCAGACAGCAGCAGCACGC
>NW_011219659.1:0-716 GCF_000146605.3 Meleagris gallopavo | reverse complement strand
CTACGTGTAGACTCACACCAGAGTTCATTACTAGACATCTTATATAAGAAGCAGGTATGCATCAGGTTAGATAAGTAAAAGAAGGGCCCCAAATGAGAGAGATGACAGCGAAATTGGTAATAGAATACATAGCCCAAGTTTTCTTCAACTTGCTATGAAACTATGTTTTCAGGATTGTCCCTTTAGTTCTAGAATTGTCTTCAGCATTTTCTATAACTAGTGATGAGTACCTCTTTTTTTTTTTTTTTCGAACCTTCCCTAATGAGAAAGAGTTAGAGAGATCAGTATGATTTGCCTCTGTGAAATACTTGCTGTGATGTTGTTTGAAATACTTCCATCTTTGCAAAATATAGTCCTATTACATCCAAATTTCCCCTGCTTTCCATCAGGCTTCTCTAGGAGATATTTATTCCGAGAGGTATTATAAGACTACTTTCACTCCTGACTTTGGTATTTTTGCCCAGTTATACAGTTTGTGCCCTTCCTTTGCAGGAAAATGTCCTCTGTATGGATATTTGCTATCCTAGGAAATTTCTCCCACAGCTGTGTATTCTATACTTTGCTTACAGAAGTGTGTTGGCTTGGATCAAAATGTACAGGTCTTTCTCATATGGTATCTTTTGTTATTCTGTAATGGCATTGTGGATATTTTTGATGGGTTTTATAAGCTTATTGTGATTTGTTTCATGTTTTTAAAATAAAGATTACAGGTCTAA
>NW_011219658.1:0-448 GCF_000146605.3 Meleagris gallopavo | reverse complement strand
ATTGCACAGAGAGAACCTGTGGTAAAAGCTTAGTGAAGAATTGCAGGCAGTTTTGCTGTGGCTCCTTGGAGCAAGGCAGCAAGGCACTGCAGGGCTGCCCAGGGCTGGTTGACTGGGCCACGCACAGGTCTGCTCCTTATCTAATCTGAGATTGCACTGAAACAAAATGGTTCCTCAAGAGATTTCCTGTCTGCAACACAAAGTTTTGCTGCCATGTCTCTCTCCTTCTTCAGGAAACACATCTACAACAACAGACAACACTACTGACACCGCTTCTTCATCAGCAACGCCAGGTAATTATGAAAGGTCCCTTCATCAGCCCTTTAGGAGAGGGTTACTCCTTTCTAGGAACAGGTCACAGGCAGCACTGTGTCCCCCTGCCCAGAGGGCACGTCCTCGTCAGGAACTGCAGGGAACTTGTTGTGGTCCTTGGAGCATGGTCAGGGTA
>NW_011219657.1:0-347 GCF_000146605.3 Meleagris gallopavo | reverse complement strand
CCTTGCACTGCTTCAACATATGCAGACTCCAGCAGATTCAGTCCAGTTCTGATACAATTGGGATATAATCAGTAATTTCAGGGGAAGATGGCAGTTCCTGTCCAGAAAAGTTACCAGGTTTATTTTTTTGTTTCATTTTTTTTCCCTTATGCACATCCATTTAGTTGCATCAGAGATCACACTGCTGGGTGCTAGACAAATATATTTATTTACCTGCCTGAAGACCACTCCCAGTTTTCATCTTGGCCACTGGAACTCAATTCCACAGCCATATTGAATACATTCTTTCTGTGGCATTCAGAGTGCTTCTGCAGTGGCTGCTTCTCCAGTTGGCTGGAGTGTTGATC
>NW_011219656.1:0-414 GCF_000146605.3 Meleagris gallopavo | reverse complement strand
TGAAATTCAAAGTTGTTTCAACATTTGCATCACATCAAGACACACTAATGAAAATACAAATAAAAAAAAAAGAAAAGAAGTAAGAAAAGATTTTAAAACAAATATCATTGTGGTTCAGCAAGAAGCTCAGCACCACGTTTGCTCACTCCACCCCCAAATAGGTAGAAGAAGGAAACTAGAAAAAAATAAAACTTGTGGTCTGAGATAAAAACTGTTTACAGAGACAGAAAAGGAGAGAGAACAAAATCACAATAATAAATATTTGTGTATATAAAGCTATATAAAGACAACTGGATACTTATCTCTACAATACAATTACTCACCAACATCCTGTTAGTAGTATACTTTCTCACTACTTGCCAACCACAGCTTTATGGCCTTCTGCACAATGTCAGGTGGTATGAAAGAACCCCT
>NW_011219655.1:0-434 GCF_000146605.3 Meleagris gallopavo | reverse complement strand
CAGTAGAGACTGAACCTTCCTGACAATATTTTTTTTTCTCATAGAACGGCCTGGGTTGAAAAAGGACCACAATGCTCATCTAGTTTCAACCCCCCTGCTATGTGCAGGGTCGCCAACCAGCAGCCCAGGCTGCCCAGAGCCACATCCAGCCTGGCCTCGAATGCCTCCAGGGATGGAGCATCCACAACCTCCTTGGGCAACCTGTTCCAGTGCCTCACCACCCTCTGTGCGAAAAAGTTCCTCCTAATATCTAACCTAAACCTCCTGTCTCAATTTAAAACCATTCTCCCTTGTCCTGTCACTATCCACTTCTATCCACTATCCATTTCTCATCTGTTCCTACCAATGGAATGAGTTTCCTTTGTAAATACCTTACTTTCAGAAGAATCAGAGGTTACTCCTCATTTCTATACCTTGTAAGAAGTAGTGTGTAC
>NW_011219654.1:0-485 GCF_000146605.3 Meleagris gallopavo | reverse complement strand
TATTTTTTTATTCTTTTTTTTTCTTTTCTTTTTTTTTTTTCCTAGTGTTAGTGCCTACCATCTTACATTCCTGCTCACATGTCAGCATACAGCTCATTCTTTCCCCTTGTTTAGGAAAATTATTGCCAGATACAGAAAATATGTGAAGCTTTTGAACCTAAGGTGAACTTTCATAATCATCTTCATAGACCCTAAATGGTAATTAAAAGTTTTATATTATAAGACTATAAGATACTTAAGTCCCAACAAAGTTCTTGATTTTTGTGATTTTGAGCTTTAAATGAACAAACTCATTCTTGTTTCTGAAGATATGGTATGGCTCATACTATCTTTTCTTTTTTATAGCCTATGCTTTTGTTTCTTTTTGGTTTTGAAAACTGAAAATCTTTGTTAATGGGTAAAATTTACTCAAAGCAAGTATGTGCTTTTTATTTGGTTTTACCTTTGCTCTACTTGCATAAGTTAGTATAACTTAGCAATGAAAC
>NW_011219653.1:0-405 GCF_000146605.3 Meleagris gallopavo | reverse complement strand
GGAATGCAGCTGAGGGAGCTGGCGAGGTGATTGCTAAGTTGCTTTCCACCATTATCAGTGTTCCCTGGGTCAAACCCAGAAAAGGGTCCCCAGAAGATTGGAGACTTGCCAACGCGACTCCTATCTACAAGAAGGGTTATAAGGAGGATCTGGGGAAGTACAGGACTGCCAGCCTGACCTTGGTGCCAGGAAAGGTTATGGAGCAGATCATCCTGAGTGAGATCACACAATATATGGGGGACAACCAGGTGATCAGGTCCAGCCAGCATGGGCTCATGAAAGGCAGGTCCTGCTTGACCAACCTGATCTCCTTGCATGATTGAGCAACCCGCCTGGTGAATAAGGAAAGGTCTGTGGATGTGATCTATCTAGACTTTAGTAAACCCTTTGACACTGTCTCCCACA
>NW_011219652.1:0-571 GCF_000146605.3 Meleagris gallopavo | reverse complement strand
GGTGGGGTGACTGTGAGCTCCAGCAGTCTCACAGCATCCAGGAGCCCACAGTGCTTGGAAAAGGCTTTGCAGATTTGAAAGATGTGTCAGAATGACCCACATTATCTCAAGAATTTCTTCCATAGTGTCAACATGACCCGGATTTGCATGTTTTACACTACAGGGGAGTCGAAACTCAAACCCAGGATCCCATGTTTGAAATTCCTAATTCCCATTTCAACTGTTGTTGCTCACTATGGTTGGACTTGATGCTCTTCAGCAGCCCCTACCGACCTACAACTCTATGATTTCCTCCATCAGAAGACAGAAGGTTGACCCTGGTATCAGTAACCAGCACGTTCTGCTCAGACCACACTACTGAGCAAGATGAGGCCACAAATAAGTGAAATGTCACATTAAAACACATTACAATATATATGCAGGAGGAAAGAAAGCCTCTCCTAGGAGGAGGAAGCCTCTCCTAGGCTTTCTTTAAGCTATTGAAATGGCTACAGGAGAAAAATAAAAAATAAAAAAAAATAGACAGTTCTTCCTGTGCAAACGCAGACTTTATTTTATGGGCTGTATTTAT
>NW_011219651.1:0-484 GCF_000146605.3 Meleagris gallopavo | reverse complement strand
TGGATGTTCCTGAACACTGATCGTTAGTGTCGAGAAGAACGGCCACAGATAAAGGCCACATTGCCAGAGAGGGGGGAAAGCACCTGTCGTTTGTGGGAGACATCCAGCCTAAGATGTTCATCTAAGAAGCACAGCGCTGTGTCCTCGAGGAAACTGCACTTCATGTACAACTGCATAGATAGTCAGCAGTTTTACAATAGTAGGATTTCAAATTCTGAAGACGAAGAACTGGCAAGGCAGAACTTGATAATGGGAGATGTGACACAGTCGGAACAATATACCATAATGCTGTTTGGTATTTTAAGATGGGATGTATGTAACGGATTCCCGTATTTAACATCTGAATCCTGGCTGTGCACAGCAAGTCTTTATGTTACCAAGTGAAAAGATTTTGACGAGTTCTGTCTTGGCAATAATATCATAGAATGAGCACCAAATGATGCAACTTGACTTATATTGGGTATTCTATTAGTTCTGGACCTAA
>NW_011219650.1:0-458 GCF_000146605.3 Meleagris gallopavo | reverse complement strand
AACACATCAGGAATATCTCAGACACCTTCAGAATGTTTGGTGAGGTGAAGCCCAGAAGATTCAGTTCCAGATCAGACTTGCACTGGGTTGGATGCAGGGAGGAGTTCAGCCAGCTCTAAAATATGGCTTTGTTTGGCATTTGAATCTTCTGATCAAACAGATACTGCCCAGTGTGGTAGCCTGGTCTTTGCGCAACAGCAGACCAGTGTATGGAGCGTGTAGATCTGTTCAGGATCTGTTCTGCTGACTTATGTCTGTAGATAATTGGAGCTCTTCCATCCCTTTGGCAGAGAGCCTGCTGCTGTGTAACACAGTGACTCTTCTACCTCCAAATTCAGTTGTACAACGGCAAATGCCTTAAGAGCTGCACTGGTGCAATTGCTCTCCAGCTCGACAGTATTTGGCAATGCAGAAGAATGCAGTCATTTGAGCCGTGCTTTCCTCCCAGCCGTGCTGAA
>NW_011219649.1:0-358 GCF_000146605.3 Meleagris gallopavo | reverse complement strand
GAGTGTATATATAGACACTTACTGACCACTGCATCCGAATTCATGGAGACACTTCAGAGTTTAGAGGGTAGTAACTTATTCTAATGATGAATAATAGAAAAGACCCACGGGGAGAAAAGATTTTGGAGGTATTTCTACTGCACATGTATGATGGCCAATATACTATTCATGTCTCATCCTCTTTATCCTGATGATGTCTTGCAGCCACCATTCTAGTCCTCATTTTAGATTTCTTTAACATATATTCGTTATTATAGGGGCGATCAGCTACAGCTTGAAAGATATATTGAACTGCTATTTTATTTTTGAGTCATTTAAGACAAATACAATAGCATAGTTTTTGTAGTGTTTATTTTAA
>NW_011219648.1:0-499 GCF_000146605.3 Meleagris gallopavo | reverse complement strand
GCCAAGGTGGGCTATTCGTATGCTTGCATTCACTTCAGGTTTGAAGTGTGTATGCCATGGAGAAAATCCTACTGTTTCTATTACTGTTGCGCTGTTCAGCACAGAAAAATGTTTTAGGTAGAACAGCCTCATGTAATGTCAAGTCGTAGCGTTTTCTCATAGCATTTTTAACAACAAGGAGCAACTTACATTTGTTGTACTTGAAGCTATTTAAACGTATCTCAGAAAAAGCTTTAGCTTTGAATATGAAGAATAAAGTACTTGATTTTTCTGTAAGTATAGGAGACCATTTGGAATAATAGTTTTTTATACCTTCTGAAGAAAGTAGCCAGACAGCACAGAGATATATAACACACAAAAATATTTAAATAAATTATTAAAATAAAGAAAAGAATAATCTGATTTTTTTTAAATACAAAGCTGATCATTGCCTCATCTTACGTTGCTCCAATAATGCAATGCTGCTTTCAGCATGTCTGAGTATTAGCATAGCGTTTGC
>NW_011219647.1:0-502 GCF_000146605.3 Meleagris gallopavo | reverse complement strand
TATATATTATATATATGTATATATATTTATACATATATATTTTTTTATCAGAGAGGTTGGACTAGATGATCTTCAGAGGTCCCTTCCAACCCTTACAGTTCTGTGAAGCAAAGTGAAGAAATGACAAAAAACAGCTAAGAAAAGAAAATCTGTTATTCATGTGCTTTTATTACGTCGGAAAGGAGGAGGTTCTGTGTAAGCCTCCCTGCAGAGAGTTTGGAATTTGCCCTGCTAAATGCCAGGATTAAAGACCTTCTGGAAGGGAGTTCAAAACTTTATGCTCAAATCATTTTGAAGAAGTGGGTCTGAGAAGATGGGATAAACAGACTTCTGTGGATTTTTTTCTTTGGGAAGCACATATAATGCCTGTGTATATTAATCACTGCCAGCTATTTACCTACTTCTACAGAACTTAGGCTTCTTAATTACACACAGCTCAAAAGCACTGTACAGATACAAGGCTGTTGTCTTTATACACAAACAAGTAAGCATTTAATTTCTT
>NW_011219646.1:0-318 GCF_000146605.3 Meleagris gallopavo | reverse complement strand
AGAGCTGGCCAGAGGCAAGTCAGTCCAAACAAGCAATTCAGTTACACTAACATAGCTAGAGCAGACAGCCTTCCCAAAATCCGGGAAACTTGAGCAGGCTGCAAGTAAACGGTACATTAATATGCCCTATTCTCATTAGTGCAGATTACATTTAAAAAATAAAAAAAAAAATTAACTTGCTGTTTTTCTGATCATATAGAAGAGGAACAGAACCTAGTTTCCCCAACAAAATACATTTTTACTCTTAAGTACAAAACATTTAGATTTGTCACTTGGAAACCAGGTCAGCTCAATATGCAGGCATGTGCAGAACACGAT
>NW_011219645.1:0-532 GCF_000146605.3 Meleagris gallopavo | reverse complement strand
CCTTTTGGCAGAAGTTGAAGTAATATGTCAGATATAGGATGCCCATAGCTAAAAGTAATCTCTGAGAGGTAGGGACGTCAAGACAATAGATTGCTGTTTTTTAATTATTATTTTGCTTGTTTTTCCCAGATACCAAGTTTCATACCAGCTTGAGATATTTGCCAAAGTAGCTTTCTGTATTTTTATTATTTTTTGTGTGTGTGTGTTCTCTGACACTGCATTACTTCTGTCTTCTCACACTCCTCTGGTGTGACAATTCTGTCACAACTTGTTTTGGAAGATTGTAATGCTTAGGTGAAAGATCACATTGTGCTCTTCCAAGAATCTGTTTTTATACTGTTTGCCAGTCTTTTGATGATATCTTATGTTTGTTCCAAGAGTAGTTGCGAAGTGATTTCTCTTGGTACAAAATTTTTTGTTGTAGGTGATTCAAAGTGCCTCCCCTTTTCTTTTTTTTGTAGTTGCACTGTTTAAGAAATCAATAGAAACTGATTAAAATGTTCAGTTGTTCTCTGCCGACTGCATTTTAATC
>NW_011219644.1:0-368 GCF_000146605.3 Meleagris gallopavo | reverse complement strand
GTCACAGAAGACGTGAACATAACACACAGGGTCTGATCTGGCTGGCAGGGCACAGCAAGGATTGCCTGGTGTCCTGGCCCTGCCCACAGCCTACTGAGGGTGGGATGCCCTGGTGGAATGTGCTGCCAGTTAATAGCAATTAATGGTAGTGGGAACACCCTGCTGCTGAGGGGATGGGTGGGGTGGGGCAGGTGCTTAACGGCTGCTCACGGTGTATTAGACAAAAGTAGGGTTTTCGTTGTTGTTTTGGATTATTTGGTGGGTTTTTTTTGTTTGTTGCTTTGTTCGTTTTTTGAAGTATAATCTAGCAGGTTGAATCAGCTTCACATAACACCACCTTGAGAGATCTGGGGCTTCAGGTATGACAG
>NW_011219643.1:0-424 GCF_000146605.3 Meleagris gallopavo | reverse complement strand
GCATTTTAATCATCTTTCGCTTATATATGTATATAAATTAAGCATGATGTAGTGATGTAGAATAAGGGTGGAATGTCATGGTTTTATTGTTTTTTTTGTTTTTGGTTCTCAGTATTCCGCATCAAAACATCATGTAGTGTACTGGGAGTTCAAGTGTTAATTCCCCAACTTCCAGGCACCTATCCCTATACATTACAGAAGTCATGAGATCTGGCCCGTTCCGGGTGGGGCGGTTTCTTATGCCTGGCAGTGGGAGCTGGAGGGTGCTTTCCTGGCTGTTCCAAGCTTTTCTAGGTTTGAATCGGTATCGGGAACTCTCTCTCTCTCTCCTATTTTATTTGATTTTATTAGTCTCAATTTCAATCAGACTGTATTATATTGTGTTATCTTGCATTCCAATATCATAATTAGTAAAATAAGTTTT
>NW_011219642.1:0-609 GCF_000146605.3 Meleagris gallopavo | reverse complement strand
TTTGTTATTTGGTCAAAACCAATAGCTGTTTCATGTTTGTGCTAATGATTTTAGCAATAAATGCTTGAACTACTATACAAAAGTAAGAATCATTGTCAATGCTGCCTACAAATTTTCACACCACTATTACATTTACTAGTAACAGATCGTTAATTTCAGCTCTGTTAAGCCACGATGTATCCATCTTCACTAGGAGCTGTGGGATAACAAATTGAAAATTCCTACTCATCATTCTGATTTGAAGAAAGACAGCTTTTGCAGCAGTGACTTGGGCCAGAAGTCATTTTCAGCTGCCATTTTAGAGATAAGTAAACTTGAAATAACTTAAAATAGCTACTTAATTTTGAGTAACTCAAAACTACCTTCATAGCCATTTTTTCAATACCACTGTTTTTAAAAAATTACAATTACTATTCATTATGCAAATAAAATGATTCTCAGTACATGGAAATTCTCTGTGCACCACCTGTAAGAGTTATATCAGTTAAAAAGTTTTTTTTTTACAAGAACCATATATTGGAAAATAAAAGTAATAAAATAAAATTATGAAAGTTGTAAGAGCGTAAAAATAATTATGTTGTTATGTAAGGGGAATTTACATATCTATGA
>NW_011219641.1:0-366 GCF_000146605.3 Meleagris gallopavo | reverse complement strand
ACAAAACAGGAAGGGGAATCAACTCTTTGAAAGGGTTGGTAACATCAGGACAAGGGGAAATGGTTTTAAGTTGAAGGAGGGAAGATTTAGGTTGGATGTCAGGGGGAAGTTCTTTACAGAGAGAGTGGTGAGGTGCTGGAACAGGCTGCCCAGAGAGGTTGTGGATGCCCCGTCCATCCCTGGAGGTGTTCAAGGCCAGATGGATGAGGTCCTGAGCAGCCTGGTCTAGTATTAAATGGGAGATTGGTGGCCCTGCCTGTGATGGGGGTTGGAGATTCATGATCCTTTAGGTTCCTTCCAACCCGAGCCATTCTGAGATTCTGTTTTGGTATCTGGCATGGAGTAATATCATAGAATCCTTAGAGC
>NW_011219640.1:0-400 GCF_000146605.3 Meleagris gallopavo | reverse complement strand
AAAATAAGGATTGAGACTGTATTAGTAATGCAGAAGTGCATTAACAGATTTTCACTGATTTCTATCTTTGTCGTCAAATCTTTGGTCAATTTATTGGCATTAATTAGCATATTTCAGACTTAAAGCTTACAAAAAGAAAGAAACGTAACTCCCCTAGTTTTGTGCCTTGCACAGACGCCCTGTCGCCCCCCTGAATTTCCCTGTCCATGACATCTCTCAGTCTTTGCACTGAGTCACACTGTGGTACTGATTTTTTTCATGTTCTCAGGCCTTATTTTCAGTGGTCACGTGCAGCACAGGGCGCTTCATGCCCTGAAAGCATCTGCTCTCTTCCCAACAGTAATAGGCCATGAGGACATAGGATCCCAAGACAAGCCAGGCTGGAAGGGAACCTGGGAGA
>NW_011219639.1:0-341 GCF_000146605.3 Meleagris gallopavo | reverse complement strand
AGGTTTGCACCATCGCTTCGGTTCCCCATTTGGCTCTGACTTTTTTGTTCTGGAATTATTGGAATGATAACAAAGGGACTGCGTATTTAATCTGCCAATTGGCACTTCTTTCACCCAGTAAATATTTAATCCTTTTTTTTTTTTTGGTAAGACCGCCTCACTCGAGCTGTGCTTCCATTAACCTCTTGACCCTGGATAAAGAGGCTCAAACTCCAAGCAACACCTGCATTTTTGCATTTCCCCATTTCCCTACACAAACTCACCCCCAGGCAGCTACATGCCCCAAAAAAGCTGCGCCATCCTTCCCCCCTCTGTCCCCTGACGTGAGGTGCATTTCTGGG
>NW_011219638.1:0-475 GCF_000146605.3 Meleagris gallopavo | reverse complement strand
AAAGTGTATGCCTCCTCTGTAGGAAATAAGTGATCTACAGCTTAACCGATTCACTCCATCTAGAAGTAGAGAGCTGGGGTACATCTCTTGTATAGGTCTTCTGCTGCCTCAATCTTATAGTTTCACCATAATCTTGTAGGTGCTGGATATGCTTCTTGGCACTGCTGCTTCACCTGACCATTGGTTGCCATTCCCTGGCCAGGGAAGCTGCATGTGGTAGGCTGCAGGTTTGAGCCTGTGATTTGAGCTGGGGTGGAAAGGCTGCAGTCAGAAGCAGGTAGGTAGCTCCCCGGGCAGCAGCCTGCGTGGCAACTGAGAAGCCAAACACTCGGGAGGAATGTCTTGGTTTTTTTTTTAAGTTTATTTCTTTTATTTTTCCAATAGAAGGAAGGAGAGCATGGCTTAGAGTGAAAGACTTTCTTGGTAGCTCACTATAGGTTACCTCTGGATGCAACCACGGAGAGGATAATAGACG
>NW_011219637.1:0-525 GCF_000146605.3 Meleagris gallopavo | reverse complement strand
TGTTTAATTCTGCATGCCAAAATGCCTTGTAGAACACTGCAGCATTACTTTATTGTAGATGCTTTTTTTTTTTTTTTCTTCATGTAAAGACTTCAGTCTCCAATTTCTTTGTCTTGAGCATACCAGTGCCTACCAGCCTGCAGCTGACACACAGGTGGAACTTCAGCTGCTTGGCTTCAGCTCTGAAAGCCTTTTCCTCTTGTGTTTATTTTTTCTCTTGAACAGATGACAACTCGTTGCACTGGAGTTGTGAGTCCACAGATAGACATACTGGCTGAAGCATATGCTGAATGTGGTTTAGTACATGAGGATTCATTAGTCTGTTGTTTTTTATCCTTGTACGATGCTGTTTCCCCCCTCCAGATATGTTGCCTTACACATTAGTTTATTTAGATGCTCACTAGAGGTTTCTTTGGTCTACATTTTTGAATATTCAGTTGCCAGCAGTGGGTGTAAGCTCCAGGGTTGACAGCCAGTTCTGTTTGCAAATGTAGACTGCTCCCTGAGGCACAATTCCTTTGTTAG
>NW_011219636.1:0-435 GCF_000146605.3 Meleagris gallopavo | reverse complement strand
CCCTCTGATATCCAGGATTTTGTCCTTACTTCCTAGAGTCTCTGCCCTGCTAGGTTCTTCTACTTTCTTCTTATCTTGGTCCACTTATTTTTATTGTTTTATTTTTGTCCTACTTGCTGGGGAACCGTTTTTTTTTTTTTGGTACCCAAGTCCATATTTTCATGCATTTATCTAGGTAGTGTCTGGAAATATGGTACAGGACTGGCCTTTTAATTGCATGTTCTGTCTCTGTGTTTATTGGAGAATTCGTGAGGTGCTAATTCTGTTTGTTCCAGGTGTTTTCAAAATTTACAGCCAGCCTCTACTGATTGCAGCAAGCACCAAGCTTTTACATGGGAGTTCAAAAGTTCAGTATCAGACATTCAGCCACAGATGCAAACATACGCCCAATTATCTGCTGCCTGTTAGCATTTGCAATTTAAGCTATTCATTTGT
>NW_011219635.1:0-506 GCF_000146605.3 Meleagris gallopavo | reverse complement strand
CACTTGTATATCAACACACTATTGGCAATATAGGCCTTTTTAAATTTCCCTGCACTTTTTCTTCTTCTTTTTTTTCCCTTTCCCCAGAACAGGAGAGTACTTGGAACCAATGAGAAATCTTCCAGCTGTTACAGAACATTTTGTTATCCTTTAATTAGCCTGAAGTATTTAAGGTATTCATATTTATCTCTTCAAAGTTGGAAATGTTATTGTGGAAAACCCTCTTTTTTCTATCTACAGAAAGATGCACGAAATTGGATACAGCAAGGACAGGGACCTTTTGAATTCACATTTTAATATTCACACACAAAAAAAAAATAGAAGAAAATTCTTTGCATGTGTCCTCTCTGTCACAGCCATTTGAATTCTTTCCTATTGTTCTAAAGTTGACCACATATCAAGTTTATACCAATTGAAAATTTTTAGTAAAAAAGAATCCGATACTCGAAAGTTCCTCTGTGTTCACAAATAGCTCACAGCACGAGCAAGAGCATACCACCACCACC
>NW_011219634.1:0-377 GCF_000146605.3 Meleagris gallopavo | reverse complement strand
AAAATTAGTGTTGATATTCTAAAAATTCTTAATATTCTGAAAAAAAAAAAAGTAGAATAATTGCAAGAACAGACTGGTGTTGGCCAGGAAAAGGAATTTTTAGAACCCCCAGTGCACTGCATGATGTCATGATGTGGAGTAGCAATGGAAAACCATGAAGCCATGACGCTAATATGAAGAGAGCCTCTGTGGGAGACTTACCAGTTGCAACGATTGTACAACAAAAATTCTTATTTTTTTGTTTTTTTTATTTTATTTATTCTTTTATTATCTTTTTCCTTTGATAACTAGAGAAAAGTTTTGAAAACAAAACTTGATATAAACTTTCTCTTGTGATGTGATTCTTCAGGAAAAAATATTTTAAGATAAATTATCTG
>NW_011219633.1:0-463 GCF_000146605.3 Meleagris gallopavo | reverse complement strand
CGGTGTCAATGGTATTTATTCACCACAGCTCCCACGTGTGGCCAGAGGGCTGCTTTCCTATCAGGTCTGAGGGACAGCTTCTCAGAGCACAGGCATCCTCTGTGCTGCTCTCCCTATATTCAGGGGGCTCGTGCTGCTCATACCATGGGGAGTGTTTGTTTGCAGGCATGAGAGCACCTCCCCAGCAGCTCTAATGGGCATGCACACCCATATGAGAGCACAGAGAGACAGGGAATGGCAGCAGCCATTCCTGGCACATTGCATGGTAGCTTCTTTTATCCTGCACTTAGCCTCCTCCTGCTCAAGAATCAAATCATAACCTGAAATGCCAGTAAGAGTTAATAGCAAGGAGAGAAAATACAAAGTTGTTAGAGAAGGGTTGGAGTCCCTGGGAACGGAGATGCACAGCCCTGCCCTCAGCCTTTGTGCTCGCCCCAGAGCAGAAACTCTGCGACGCCTCCCT
>NW_011219632.1:0-517 GCF_000146605.3 Meleagris gallopavo | reverse complement strand
CTACATCTAGATAGACATGCAAGTATGACACTGTCATTGTTGTCTTCCTTCTATGTGCTGTATTCACTTGTTAATAGCCTCAGTTGCCATTCAAGTTGCTTTTCAGAAGATTTTATTTTGTTGAGTTCTCACCATTTAAGCAAATAATTCTGAGTTCAAATTTACCTTGTACTGTGTGCCATATCTTCTTCTCCAGTCCAAGAAGCTTCTTGTGCTCTTAACAAGTTTACTTCTATTCATTTTAAACGAGAGTGAAAACTCTATTTGTTTTTTTCTTTTTGTTTTGCTTTATTTTGTTTGCTATTGTTGTTGTTAAGGTTGCTTCATTTTATTTTCTTTGTGGTGTTCCAAAATTGGAATGATGCAGCTTTTGTTGTTGTTGTTGTTTGAATATGTTCTCTGGGGCTGCAGTTTTCAGAAGGGAAATGTTTAAGAACAGACTGAAGTGGCATATTTACAGTGACATACTTCATCTCAACTACAATAGGGAAATTATCCCATTAGATCACTTCCTATC
>NW_011219631.1:0-413 GCF_000146605.3 Meleagris gallopavo | reverse complement strand
ATGCAGTGAATTATCCATACAAATCATCATGGGGTATGCAGTATAGAGACATTTCTTTATTTTTATCTGTAATTCAAGTAACTAGTAAGAAATTATTTTATACTTTCCTAAATGTACAGTTCAAGTTCCAAGATACACCATTCAATTTTGATCACTTTCTAATGTATCTTTTCTTGCAGTAGATGGTATACAGAAGCCTATAGCCAAAATGAAGCTGGTTTCATTTAAAAAAAAAAAATAGTAAACTTTCCAGTAATCTCACTACTGTGAAAACATTTATAAATGTTGCATTCATATCTGCTGTCTTTTCTAAATCCAATAAAGGAGAAGCATTCAATATAACAAGGTTACTTGTAAAGGCATCTAGGCACTTTAGAAATATTTCAATAGAAATTGGATGCCTAAATGTCTTT
>NW_011219630.1:0-316 GCF_000146605.3 Meleagris gallopavo | reverse complement strand
AGGAAACATGCAATCCATGCACTATATAGTCTAAGATATTGCTTTAATGGCCCTGATAAATTTCAGATAAAATATCTGATATTTAGAAAAACTTGCAAAATGATAAATATTGTCACTGCAATATAACGTACAACAATGGCATTAGAGAACCATTCGGTCTGGGGAAAAAAAAGTTACACAGTACTGGACTCTGAGAATTTAATTAGCTTCTGATTCTAAATCACGTTCATTATCTATGATGAATCATTTCACAAAATTTTCTACTTACATAAATTGCTTCTTAAAAACTGCATTTTGTTATTAAACTATAAATGAA
>NW_011219629.1:0-469 GCF_000146605.3 Meleagris gallopavo | reverse complement strand
AATTTAGAAAATAGATCTACTGTATGATACAGTATATATCTACTAAGAAGCAATGACTTTGAAGAGATAGTCTCCTTCTCAACAATTTTAAACACACTGCCTGCCTTGATTGTTGGCAAAGGACTAGATAAAAGGCATTGCAAAAAAGGCTAAAGAATACTCAAAGATTATGCTAACTAACGAGCATATAGAATAGTTCAGTTAGAAGAGACCTTCGAAGATCATCAGGTACAATTGCCTGGCCACTTCACGGCTAACCAAAAGTTAAAACCTATTAATGAGGGCATTACCCAAACACTTCTTGAACACTGACAGATGTATCTATACAGACAGGGGTATCAACCAGTTCTAAGAAACCTTTTTCAGTGTTTTGTCACCTTCAAGGTAAAGAGGTTTTCCTAATGTTCAGTCTGAACACATGTATGCCCAATGAAGGATATATGAATATATGAAGATAAGAAAGATATGA
>NW_011219628.1:0-435 GCF_000146605.3 Meleagris gallopavo | reverse complement strand
ATTTTGTTTGATAATAGTTTGAGGTAAAAAGCTTGCTCATTACGTACAGTAAGTCACTTGTTAAGGTGTCTTGTTTTTTAAAAAAAATAATTCCAGACAATGCCTACAATGGCTTTTAAAGAATATATTATTAATTATTCCCATATTTTATCCTGCTGTTGAATTTCTTATACAGAACGTTTTTTGTGCAGATGGAGTAGAAAGGTGATTTTTCTTTAAAAGTTACTTTCACTCAGCACAAAGAGACCAAAAATTACTTTGAATGAGAGTTGTTATCCATTTATTAGTTACAGAAACAGCTCAAGCCTCAGGTTTGGCTGGTGGCATAAGGCTCCATTCCAAACTGAGTTTGTTTCAATTTCAATTACATTAACTTCTGTATTCAAAAGAAACTTCTTCAGATCTTAAGATGCAGCTTTGAAGTTGATGGACACC
>NW_011219627.1:0-410 GCF_000146605.3 Meleagris gallopavo | reverse complement strand
CTGATATGAACTTATACTAATTAAAAGCTAAAAAATTAACTTGTGAAAAATAGTCAAAATAGACAATGTAACTAAACTGACAAAAGTGTCTGAATCAAAAGTTTACCAAGTTGTACCCTGTAGATCTTATGCATCAGCAAGCCTAGGAAGCAGTTAGCTTTAAGTAGATCCACTAAGTGGATGATAAGGAATATGCATCTTTGTTAGGAGATGAACATATTAAAAGGCTGTGATTTTTTACTTCACTTTTATAGCAGCATTATTCAAAATTGCCTATTTAAGCAATTATACTGGAAATTTCAGGCACATTTTTTCCCCTACTTTTTTTTTAGTAGATTCAAAAGGTGAGATAAAAGTTCCACTAAATGTCAAGACAGACAGAGTGCAACTATCGTACATTATTACCCTGA
>NW_011219626.1:0-445 GCF_000146605.3 Meleagris gallopavo | reverse complement strand
GCAGTTATATTGTCAACACTTCCATGGCAGAGTTATGAACTAGTATTCCTCCTTGTGTGGAGAGGTTGACCACTGATGCAAGTCCACAGTCATTTCTTGTAATTTTAGAAAAGCAAATATTCATCTGAATTAAAAAAAGTCTATCAAATGCTAAAAGGGTATACATTTCTTGTTTTGAATACAGGACAAAAGTAGGAATTGTAGCCATTGTGATCCTCACCCACATGATCTGGCTTGAAAGTCTAGAACATTGCTTACTTTTACAGATATTAGAAAAAATAGTCTTTATTAATGCCAGTCACCACGGTATCCTTAAGAAATGAGATCAACTGAGAGTTTTAAGGGGACTGAATATTTGAGATTTAGTGCTTAGTCTGTTTTTCTGTAATGTAGCTTTGGGTTCATAAAGAGCAGAAGAGAAAGAAATGAACACTGTCAAGAGAAA
>NW_011219625.1:0-509 GCF_000146605.3 Meleagris gallopavo | reverse complement strand
AAGGGAGTAATTGATTTAGGGATGAACAATTGGCTTCTCACCATCTCCTTAGATTAGAACATCTGAGTTCCCCAAGTGTAAAATATATCCTCTGTACAGGAAAAGAGAATTAAAATCTTACTATTTCTCATCCTAGTCATGTTTTTCCTCTTACATTCTGTATTACTGTTGGATGGCAATATGTACGTGTCTTTGACAGAAATTGTTTAACTCAAATTAATTCAAAATGAATTTTGTACCAAACCTTCCTTCTTCTTAGATACCTGACTTTAAATACCACTTGAAGACCACAACAAGGTCCACTTGATGTTCCTGTTTCTAGACTGTGAAATATGTGCTTATTCAGGCAGTTTGCATTTTCACCCGGTTCTGTGCTATGAGAGTGAAGGCTGTCTACTGCTCTTGGGCCTATGGATAAGTTTTAGAAGAATTTACAGTGATGAATACTCAGTATTTATTATATACGTTCAAAACAACATCTTTGGCTTGTCCTAGAATTATTTTGCAAA
>NW_011219624.1:0-513 GCF_000146605.3 Meleagris gallopavo | reverse complement strand
AGTTATATTAATATAGGTAATCTTCAGCTGAAGCTATAATCAGACTTCTGTTCTGCTGCAGAGTAATTGATGAAACAGAGACACACGCACACAAATAGTTTCCACTAAATTAGTCATTTAAATACAGGGTTTTTTTAATAGAAACCCATTTTTATTTTAAGATTAAAAAAAAAAACAAACTTTCAGCACTGTGTATTTAAGTCAAGGACACTGAAAAGCAACAAGCACTCAATACAGAAATCCAAGCTTCAAAGGGTTATCCTGAATCAGTTCACTGACAGAGAATTATCCAAGCAGAGGTCAGGCACTCATTAAACCTTATCTGAAGCCAAAGTTATGTGTTATGGTTTATTGCCTCAAGTACCAATTAATAAAAAATTAAAGAAATGAAAAACCAGTGATTCATACCTTTGCTGGGAGAACACTCATACTTCAGCATAATGCTAAAATATTAATAGTCATTTTAGTCATGTAGTATTTTATTAGGCACTTAACTCTGTAGGTCTTATCAAA
>NW_011219623.1:0-557 GCF_000146605.3 Meleagris gallopavo | reverse complement strand
CCTTTGCTCCCTCCACTAGCTCAAAATCTAACTGCATAGCCCAGCTGCCAACATGAATAACCAGAGGCTCAACATTTTATGACACAGAGCAAGCCTTGCCATGCTTGATTCCTTTCCATAACATGTATGTCTTCCTCAATAGCATGATGTTCAGTAAACTGTTATCTATGCATGCTCCTCATCCTGGCTCCAGGTAAAGCATTCTTTTTTCTTTTTTTTTTTTAAATTACCTCTAAAAACTTCCTCAAATAAGGAGTTATTGCTAGTTATAGAACCAGACAATAGTGACAATTCTATCTGGGGAGTGTGTTAAACTCATTAATAACCTTGACTGAAATAAAGTAGATGGATACGGGCTTATTTGAACATTGTATTTCCTTCTAAAGAAGATAAAGATGATTTGTTCCAAACTTTACATTTTGAGCGTGTTTTGACCATGGATTTTATATCAGTAAAATTAATGTCTTCCAATAAACTTTAAATATTTCATTTTCTCTCATAAAGTGTGAGAGACATACTGGACTTTCAATAACTTAAGCTGTCTCCACCAACAGCAT
>NW_011219622.1:0-476 GCF_000146605.3 Meleagris gallopavo | reverse complement strand
TGTCCCAGTTCAAACTATACTTATGTTTTTGAAACAAACAAACAAACAAAAATAAGACACAAAAAACCCAAAAATAACCACAAAACAACAACAACACAAAGCCAGAGAGGTCTCACTACAGTGTAGGGCTGACAAATAAGCAGCAAATTGAGTTCCAAAAACATGAACTTAGCTCAATAGCTGAAGAAAAAGCCTTTGCAACTGTGTCCCTTTGATAGCTTCACAGAGATTGGAAACTTGTAATTTTTCAGACTTCACAGTATAATCTTCGTCACACAAAGATCGTGGCAATTATTCAAGGTAAAAAGCATGCACTAAGAATGTGAAGAACAAAATAACTAGATTCCTCTTAGAATTTTACTGGGAGTTCATCTAAGTTGCTGGGTATTTTCCTCTTCAGTCTACCAACAAATGAGTATGTATCCAGTGATAGAACATGGTAGAAGGTTATTCAGCCAAAGTGAGTATGTGCACAT
>NW_011219621.1:0-487 GCF_000146605.3 Meleagris gallopavo | reverse complement strand
CTACGTGGATATGGAAGTCAAGATCAGGGGTAAAAAGGACTAATGTACACTGATGAACCCAATCACAATGTGTATAGACCCTTATAAGACCTTGCAGAAGTTGCTTCCAGACAGTGAAAAACTGTTACTTCTCAACATCAGAAATCCTGCTTCCACATGTTGAGAAGGATCCAAGAATTCCACCCTCCTGCTCCCTCCGAGACCCAAGTGCTTGATTTATACTTAACTCTAATGGCATTTACACACAAGTAATACTAAAACTATAAATATAGCAAGAAAAGACAATAAGCTGTAGAGACAGAAAGCAATCGGGGAAACAAAAATATACCTGTGGCACCATTCCCAGAAGATTAATTATTTTCACCTTCCTAGAGGATATACCTTTTTGTGCAAGCCAGCACAATGTTTGCTTCAGGAAAGGTCTGCTAACAGAATGTGGACACTTGTGAACTTAAGAGGAGGCTGATAGTATGAAGCAACTTAGAAA
>NW_011219620.1:0-307 GCF_000146605.3 Meleagris gallopavo | reverse complement strand
ACAGCGGCGTGGCCCTGGGCCCTATGGGGGACAGGTGTTCCGTGGGGTGCCCCGCAGATGAGAGTCACCCCATCCCTGGAGCGGAGGTGAGGTGGGGGTCTTGGGGAGGGCAGCAGCTGGGATGGTCCCACTGACGGTACCGTGACTATACAAACTGAGCCAGGCTTGGGGTTTCTGGAGATGCAGCTTTGGCCCTGAGAAGAATGGCAGTGACATCCAGGGGCTTAGGATTGGGGGGGAGGTGGGTCAGCCCATCCCTAAATCTCTCCTTCCAATCACACCGCTGTGATCCTCTACCACCAAAAAC
>NW_011219619.1:0-497 GCF_000146605.3 Meleagris gallopavo | reverse complement strand
AAAATAAGCTTTCCACTGTGTTAGCAGACAATAAATAAACAAGCCAGGAACAAAAACGTATATTGCTTCACTCTCCTATTTTACCAATAATGGCTGCTGAAATGTGTGGTCCCATTCTGCCTCTTCCTCCAGCTCCCTGGACTGCATCAATTTGTTGGATTCACTCCCCACCAGATTTACAAACCAATCTCTGTCAGTTTGTGGCCACACAACCACTTGGGCTGACAGCCTGGTGCAGGGAACAGTAGGGACGGACCCCCCCTGCCCTCAGCTATGAGACAGCACTGCATGTCTTATGGAAGCTCACCTGCAGGTAAACGAATCTCTCCTTCCAGAATAAGAGTACTGTGATAAGAAACAACACCCCTTTCCCCTTTTTTTTTTTTTTAAATTACAGAAGTCAAAAACCCTTGTTCTACTAAAATAACAAAGGAAGGGTAAATTACACGTTACGGTTAATTTCCCACTCTTAAAACAATCCAACTTAATCAATACAC
>NW_011219618.1:0-423 GCF_000146605.3 Meleagris gallopavo | reverse complement strand
CAGATTATTATCTGTTTCAAGGGTGGAATTTCTAAATCAGACCTTCACATTTCTGGCCTTTGGGACTGTGCCTTTCACGGCGTGCTGTGGTTTGCGGCCCCTGAAGGCCTGAACCAGGTAGCTGAGGTATTCTGTAGAAGGCTTGGATTAGGCAAGAACAAGACGCTAATGGTGGTGGCGGGCTGATGGTTAGACTGGATATCTTAGTGGTCTTTTCCAACCTTACAAACGCAGACTATGTGTTCAAACCAATGACCTTCAACACATCTCATATCTTACTAAGAGCTCAGCTCTATTTCTGTTTTGTAAAACAACATATTCAGGCACTTTCCCACACACAAGGTCTGACCCTATCCATAAAGCACCACAGAAGTTTTAACAAGAATCACAGAATCATGAAGGTTGGAAAAGACCACTAAGATA
>NW_011219617.1:0-348 GCF_000146605.3 Meleagris gallopavo | reverse complement strand
TAAAAAAAGATCCTTTTTAATCTTGATGACATGATCTTGATGTCATCTTGATGACAGACCCTTAGGGGGAAAAAAAAAAAAAAGAAAGAAGAAAAGGAAAAGAAAAAGACATCATTCTGTTTTCTATTATCATGAAACAGGGGTAAATGAATCATTTCATTATATTCTCATTCTGAGTACAAAGAAATTATACATGTTATTTTTGCTCATTTCAGAATTTGTGTTTATTTGACATCCCATCATCAATCATTTGGACTAAAGTTAACAATTTTGTGTTTCAGTGTTTTGGAATTATTTACCTTCCCATTTACTTGTTTTCTTCACTGAAATATAATATTTCCTTATGTT
>NW_011219616.1:0-489 GCF_000146605.3 Meleagris gallopavo | reverse complement strand
CCTTAATGATTCTATGATTTCCAAAGCTCCAAACCAGTCATTTTTAGACATATTTGTATAATCTATATGCATATGTATGGAGATATGTAGATAGGAGAAAAGGCTAAGTGTTTTTTTACCTAGTTGAGCAGAGGTGTTTTTCTTGTTGTTTTTCATTTTTAGGTCTTTGGGCTGGCTAGCAGGATGGGTAGAATTGTTTGGGAGAGGAAAAGGTTGGTGAATATTTCAGGGTAATTACTAATAGCTAGTCCCAGAAACAGAAGAGAAAAAAAAGAAGAAAAAAAAAAGAAAAGAAATAGAGCAGCTTTCGCCTGTTACTGATTTCCTTTTTGGTTACAGGGGCCATTGTTTGTTTTAATGACAGGAAAAGAGAGCTGTCAGAAAACATTTGCATAGTGCAAATAGGGTCACAAATCAGAGGGGATGTGTAGATTAGTTAGCAGGGAGCAGGCAGCCATTGGTGTGCAACTGCAAGAACGGGATTGTTTC
>NW_011219615.1:0-559 GCF_000146605.3 Meleagris gallopavo | reverse complement strand
GCAAATGCTCCCGCTCTGGCACAGATTGACGGGAAATTACTTTTCCTGAAACGTAAACACAGGAGGAGCTGTGCCTGCCACAGTGCCGTAAGTGTATCAACGTTTCTTTGGCAAAATCTTTTCATACATTTTCTTATTGTACACGATGTGCAATTTCAGTGCACTACTCGCACTAACTTCTTCCACTGCCAAACTGAAGCTAATTTTTTAAGTTCTTTTTTTTTTTCTTTTTTTAACTTTGTTTTAAGAAGGAGAAAAAAATATACATACACATTTATTCAGGCACAGCTTTCCAAAACTGAGATTTCATTCTGGCACCTTTATCGGTGAGGGCCTTTAATGTTTTTTCCTCTAGCATTATCCTTCCTGCTTTTATAGATCCTCTGAGTCCAGGAGAGTGCTGCATTAGGAAAAAGCCAATGAAACACAGAAATGCTGGGACGGTTACATTCAGCCAGCAAGACTTTCTCTTCTATTTTCATCTTAAAGAGTAAGTGGCAAAATGGGACTTCAGAAAGCATAAATTAGATTAAAATTTTTAATGTTATTAAATGTAACA
>NW_011219614.1:0-531 GCF_000146605.3 Meleagris gallopavo | reverse complement strand
CTAATTAATGCTGGTAACTTTTTTAAACATCTATTCTCGAGAAGATTTGTTTTATTCTCTCTTAGATCTTGGTCTGAAGGAGCTTAAAAATTAAAATGTTTTTTATTAAATTCCCTTTTCTCTTTTTTAAAACTTTCTTTACATGCATGGATTTGTGACTTAAAAGCTTCCAACTAGTTTTCCAACTTAGTTGCCATGGGAGGCAAGGGTCACGCCTGCCAGTAGTTGTTTGAAAATATGTTGCTATTGTAAACTTTCAATTGTAAAATAAATCTTTATAGCATGGAACAAACTTTTCGACTCTTTTAAGCAAAATTAGAAAGTGAAATAAATGCCTAGAGAACTTGCAACTTACCAGCCTTCTGTATTTTCATTTTTAACATTTGTTGCTTTTCAGTTGTGTTTCCACTTCATTATATTCTTCTGGAACTTATTATTGAATAAACAGATTGAAAAGAAAAAAAAATTACTATGAGTAGTTGAATTTTCATTGACAAATGTATGCATTTGCAGGAATTCATCTGTGAAAAT
>NW_011219613.1:0-472 GCF_000146605.3 Meleagris gallopavo | reverse complement strand
AGTGCTGGCTGCACGTGCTGCCCACCGTGTGGCTGAGCACCGTCCTCCAGCTGGTGGAAGCAATCCTATCCAATCCGAGTCTCCCCTCCTTTTTAAGCCAGTAAAGAGCTGCAGACCCCCACAGCTCACTGCCATAACGTGCAGTTATGTGCACCTCTTCCTGGGGCGCCTCATTCGCAGAACGATTGGGGTTGGAAGAGTAAAGACCGCTAAAGGCCATTGGGTCCCAACCCCACAAAGAGCAGAGACACCCACAGCTCCACCGGTGCTCAGAGCCCCCCCGGCCTGACCTGGGCTGTCTGCAGGGATGGGCACCACCACTTCTCTGGGCATTTTTTCAGCTCCTCACTGCCCTTAGTGTGAATAATCTTTTCCTACACCCTGCCTAAATCTCTCCTCTTTTAGTCTGAAACCAGCTCTGCTTCTGCTTCTTTTGCCTTCAGCAAGCTCAGATTCAGACCATAAACAAGCC
>NW_011219612.1:0-574 GCF_000146605.3 Meleagris gallopavo | reverse complement strand
CTATTTGTTACATTTTCCTTGTTCTCACAAGTGAGACGGATACTGATAAAAGACAATAATAGCTACTTTAAAAACTCTTTTAAGCTACTTCTCTTTCTAGATAATTCCCAGGCCAATGTTTGATAATTGTTTTCACTTGGTTTTTCAAAGGATTTTTAGCTGTCATTAACATATTAAGACTTTTTTTTTTTTTTGACAAAACCTAAAACCACAACCACTTAAGAGACAGCTGTTTCACAAAGCCAGAATTGCATCCTTCTTGCTGTTATTTTATTTAATTATTAGTAGAAGTCCTTTATTCAATAGAACCTTTTATTTAATCCACAGAAGTCAAGAGCAAAGACCAGAACTATTTAGCAAAATAGAAGTCAGTTATGCAACTCTAACCATGAAACACAATTTTAAGGGAGAAATTAAAAAGAACATAAATTAGCATATTAGATAGTATATCAGTCAGAAGGTTTCCCTTACCTCAGAAGTTTTGTAACTTTTCAGCTTTCCAAGCTAAACCATTTAATGCACAATTGCTCATACTTCTCATATTATCTAGAGTAATTATGCAATTCTGACCAAG
>NW_011219611.1:0-408 GCF_000146605.3 Meleagris gallopavo | reverse complement strand
TGGGGAGGCTGTAGTATTGCCATGTGCATTTTTGGCTCTGCTGGGGCAGCTGTCAGGACTATCAGAGTTCAGCTTAGTAACCTCTTTCAACAAAAGCCATCTAAACACTGTAGGATTTGCTCCCCATCCATGATTCGGGTCACCTTTTCTTCCCTCCTTGATCCCCCTATGTCACTATGTACAAGTGGGCAATAAGTGTGATCATCCTGTGGATCCAGTGGCTGCTCAGTTTAGATTTACTATTGCGTGGCTACATCTTCACATTCAGAAGCATTTTGAAATGACTTTATTTTTGTTGTTGTTGTTGTTGTTTTAATAAATTGCTACTAATCTTGCACTACTTTTTTTTTCCTAGGCAAACCTGTAATGATAGTAACAGAATACATGGAAAATGGTTCTCTGGATACA
>NW_011219610.1:0-476 GCF_000146605.3 Meleagris gallopavo | reverse complement strand
AAACAGATAATCTCAAAGATTTTATGATTGGGAAAAATGAAAAATTAACTAGTTTCAGGAAAATAAATTACTGGATTATGAAAAAAACCACGATGCTGTGAAATTTTTTTTTTTTTTTTTGCTAACTCCCTAACAAGTAGAGTTTTTTCAGACCAAGTGCATCTCACATCATTCATCTCAAATGATTTTCTGGAGCCACTTCTAGAGACAAAGTTGAACAAAAGCTAGAAAAAATAAGGATCTTAATAGTATACCAGCATTATAGTAACAACAGTGAAATAAGAATCAATAGAAAAAAAAATAAATAAGGAAAAGCCTGTTCTTTGAAATTCATAGAAACATTGGAATGTGCCAAGTGCTGTTGGTGCACCTCCAGTGGATATTGCACTCAGAACTTGGTACAGCATTCTCACCATCTTAGGGAATATCTCCTCACAGATTTATTTTGAGGGTTTCTGGCAGGTTTCTAAAATATA
>NW_011219609.1:0-535 GCF_000146605.3 Meleagris gallopavo | reverse complement strand
GATAAGAATTTAATGATAACACAAAGCCTCTAGGATTGGGGGGCACGTAGGGAAACCTCAGTCACAAACTTGTTTGTGCACTTGAACACTTGAACATCGTTTCTTTTCATCCCTCCTTCCTTTCAACCACCAATTTTGTCCTGTGTTGTTGGCCTCCACCTTACTAACAAATGATTAAGCAATACAAAAAACAACCCCAAAACTTGCTGTAGCCTTCAAGTGTTTGCTTTTGAATTTGCTGCCTGTTTATAAGTCATTCATTTGAGCCACAGTGGCAGTTAATTAGAAGTGTGGTGAATCCTTTTTTCAGTAATGTGCCAAGAGAGGATCCTTTCAGTTCATTTGCTCTTTTTTTTTTAATGTTTCTTTGCTGCAGCTTTTACACTGTGCTCAAATTCCTTTGGGATTTGTTTACTTAGAATATGTTCTCAAATGAAAGCGGAAAGGTTTTGCTCCTCTTTAAGGAAGTCAGAGGAGCATGACCACATTCTGCAGGGATGCTGATGTTATCTGAGGGTGGTAAGAATGTATTTTA
>NW_011219608.1:0-496 GCF_000146605.3 Meleagris gallopavo | reverse complement strand
CCTTTCCAACCCAAGCCATTCTGTGATTTTGTGCTATTGTACTAGCTTAACTTAAATCTGATGGTAGCATATTTCCATTTATCTCTAATCTTGTTTTGTGTTTTTTTTTTTCTGTTGTTGTTCTTCCTTCCAGTATTTGGGAGGCAGATACATGCAAGGTTGTGGTTGTTTTTGTTTCATTGGCTTTTTTTGTTTCTCATGGGTGGTGAGGTGGGTGTGTTTGTCAGGGGAAAAAAGAAAAAAAAAGGCAAACTTCCTAGTAGGGGTCTAAGCAACTTCTTGTTGTGAGTTTATTTGCTTAATAATTTTTCCTTCACTATTGCTAGTGCAAACTGTATTAAGCAGCATGTTAACGCTGTTCCCTGCTACTACAGCAGCTGATGAACTCTTCTGTTTCTGTACAGATAGAACAGGATGCCTCACTAAAAGAATTTAATGGATAGGCTTAGAAAAGCTTTACATGTAGGGCTTTAAATTTGAAAGGAAAAGAAGAAAA
>NW_011219607.1:0-531 GCF_000146605.3 Meleagris gallopavo | reverse complement strand
CTAGGCCATTACTCTTTCTCTTGCTGCTACACAGCACTGAGAAGAGATGTCCCCTTGGTGAATTCATGTTTGACTACTCCTGATAACCTTCTCTTCCAATTGCTTGGAGAGAGTATACAAAACACATTGTTCCATCACCTTTCCAGAACAGAAGTGAGGTCCTGGAGGTTACAACAGACTTAGCAAATTTGACCACCTGAGATGAGAATGAAAAGGTGGAGTTGTTTTTTTTTTTTTTTTTATAAGTGCACCTCTCCAGTAATGCTTCACAACAGGGTATTGGTTAGTGGCTCCTGACAGCAGGCAATTGTATTTTCATATGTCAGTAACTCCTTAATCAGTCAGTATTTTATTGCTAGCACTAGGTTGGTCTTACAGCCTGTTGTAGCAGAGTCCATAAGAAAATAAAGAGTAGAATTATGAAAAGTTCCCTTTTGCAGTCAGTGGCAAAATTACTACAGAATTCATGGGACATAGTTTTTGTATTTGTTAATTCCAGATAGCAACACTTTTTATTCTTTAGGGCAGACA
>NW_011219606.1:0-652 GCF_000146605.3 Meleagris gallopavo | reverse complement strand
TTTTCAGTTTCCAGCTAGCTTTTATTTTATCTGAGAAATCCTACTGAGAAAGAACAACACATCAATTGCCACATCAGTGGGAGAGAACACAGGAATTGTCAGGTCACCTTTCAGTAATCGTGTTTATTTTTATTTATTTTATTTATTATTGTTTGCTTGATCAGGAGTTACAGGGCTTCATAGTCTTATTTTTCTTCTTTTGTGTGTGTGTGTGTTGTTTTGTTTTTTTTTTTTTCTCTTCTTCTTTTCTCCTGTTATTGTAACTATTATTGATTTCAGGATTGTTTACTTTCACTGAGTTTTATTTTGTTTCCCAACGTACTCAGACTGAATTCAGATTCATACACTGGAAGGATGGAAAGACCATTGTGATTATCTATTCCAACCACTTGTGTAACAGGCTATAAAATATGAACCAATAATTCATGCATCAAGTTCACATCTTCTGCATGAGAGACAATATGTCTTTTAGATAGACATTCAGTTTTGATTTAAAGTTTTGATTCTCCTTGACTAATGTTAACACCTTTAAAAGCCATCTAGCAGGCTTGTAGAAACAGTAGGGAAATGGTATCTTGACATTCTTCTTTCCTGTCAAAATTGAACATTCAAAATTGACTCTGCAGTATTTTTCCCAATTTTGAAAATAAAT
>NW_011219605.1:0-570 GCF_000146605.3 Meleagris gallopavo | reverse complement strand
CACCAAAAATCTCAGTTGCCAGTCCTGAAATCGGCACCCAGCCATCAGTATCCCGAGCAGAGGGCAGAGTTGGGGTTCTGGGAATAAGATGTGGTTGGGAAAAGGATGCTTCTGACCCAAATCACAACGTGGGAGCTGCTGGAGGGGACACAAGGGCCCCCCCCTACTCCCCCCTGGGAGCCCCTCACCGCAGCTCCGGGGCTGAAGCATCCCTATACACTGGGTCAGGCCCACGGCACGGCCAGCAGCGCCCCAGAGATGGGGCCCAAATCCCAGCCCGGGGCAGGTTTAGAGGTCCCGGATCCGAGCTGGGGGCAGGCAGTGGGTCTGCACCTCCACCTCCTTCTCTCTCCCACCACCCTACAACCCGAGGGAGCTCTTGGGAGCCTCCCAGGTGCCCCCGGAGCGGGGCTTTGGCGCAGGGTCGGGGCCAACCTTCTCGCTCCGGAGCCGGGATGCAGCCCGGTAAAGCGAGTTTGTCCCTTTCTAAACGTGCCGGGACCGAACGCAGCGAAACCCGGAGCACCGGGGCACTCCCCGTCCCCAACCCGGCTCCTACCCGCCCCGAGG
>NW_011219604.1:0-471 GCF_000146605.3 Meleagris gallopavo | reverse complement strand
ACTTGTTCCTCCTTCAGTGACTAATTTTTTAGTTCTCTCACTGCAAATATTTCTGTTCCTTTCCAGTATTCTGTACATATTTCATTTTGCTCTGAAAAAGATAATATTACCAATGAAATGAGTGACTTCATGACATCTTAAATGTCTGTACACGCTCAGAGCTTTTGTTCACTTGTTTTTTTTTCTTATTTTTTTAAATCAGTATATGGTATAGTGAGATGGCTTTCAGGATTAAGTCACAAGTAGAAAATTACTTCTGAAAAAAAAAAAACAGAAGAAAAAGAGAACCCCTTTCACACAAATACAAAATCTGTTTCTAGACAAATGACACTGACAGCTTTCTAGGAAATGTAACGTGTGCTTTTGCTAAGAACAGGGGCTCTGCTATTCACCTCAGATTTTTAGAAGATTCCCTAAGCAAGATTCTCATCAATAATGTCCGCCCATGGACTCCCTTGTTTTGTCTTGCAA
>NW_011219603.1:0-480 GCF_000146605.3 Meleagris gallopavo | reverse complement strand
TTGACCTTGGCTGAACCTGCTGCACTCATAAAGATGAGAGCCATTTCTCATTGCAAGCCTGGGCCTCAGGGCCTGTCTATTTTTTTTTCTTTTTTTTTTTTTCCTAAGAGCAATGCTTAAACACATCCCAGGCTCCATGTAGTGGAGGTCTGGGAAGCAGGCCCAATGAAACCCAACTAGGTACCTGGGAACCCTAAGATGAAGGAAGAAACTTCTGTGTGGTGAGCTGCTGCCCTCAGCAAGGCCCAACATTGTCACACCATCCTTGCCTCTAAAATTTGCTCCATTATGTGACTAACCCTGTGGATTTTTCTCCCTTGCCCCATCTAGCTCTAGGTTGTAGCTAAAGAAATAAAAAGAATCTGTGTTTTTAACCAGGGCTACCCTAGGGTGAAGCTGTGTAATAACCTAAGGAATAGGTTATTATGTGTCACCTATGTGCTGTATCATATGATGCTGCTGCTCTTCAAGATGTTGAAA
>NW_011219602.1:0-442 GCF_000146605.3 Meleagris gallopavo | reverse complement strand
ACGTTTCTTTGGGTACCTATTTTATTCTTAAAGTGGTTCTTTCCTATTTTTTTTTTCTTCTTCTTTTCTATTTTTTTTGGTTCTTTGTTTGTTGTTCTTTGGTTTTTTTTTGTTTTTTGTTTTTTGTTTTTTTGTTTTTTGTTCTTTGTTTTAAGTACTTGAAAGTATTTTTTCAGTATCTACCACTGGTAGAGCTACTGCTAAGCTTTGAGATGCATTTATATGCGTTTTCTTTAGGAAGTAGCGTGGAAGTAATTGCACAATACAAAGTGATGGAGACCGGGTCAAAGCAGGGCAGAAACAAAAGATTTACATTCTGTGCTATAGGAAATTTCTTTGTCATATTGCCAGCCCATACACCCAGAAGGAAACAAGGATATGATAGAAGAGCAGAATAAATGCAGTCATTCTAGAAAAGCTTAATTTGATCTTCTCTGGCACA
>NW_011219601.1:0-417 GCF_000146605.3 Meleagris gallopavo | reverse complement strand
AAACATTAAATATTTGAAATGTAAAAATATATTTTAACATCACATCAACAGGATTTCTTTATAGGCCCAGCATTTTGCTTTTGGTAATGAAAGAAAGAAAAACAGGAAGAGTTTTTACACATTTGTGTTACTACCACGGGACATTTCTCTGTGTTTACTGTTGATTCTGGACTCACATAACCACATGTGTAGAATCAGAGCTGATGCTTAATGAGGATGGTAACTGAAGACTATGCACTCTTGATAATCTCAGTATCTGCAATATCGGAGTTGATTTGTGTTTACTTTTGTTTAGAGTAGGATTCCTAACTTTTTTGGTCAATGTCAAAAGTAGCAAAACTTGATTGACTTATTCAAGTCACGTACTGAGGTGAGACTTGCCCAAGTTCACCTTCACATGGAAGTGTTCTTTAAAGA
>NW_011219600.1:0-386 GCF_000146605.3 Meleagris gallopavo | reverse complement strand
TTTTAATAACTTAGAAATAAAGAAAAATAATTAGGTGGTCAAGGGAAATTCTCAGGGTTGACCATTAATCTTTTCTTCTTTTGTTCTGTTTTGCTTTTTTCTAGATTTTTTTTCTTTCTCAATTTACTACAAGGAAAAAAAAAAGAAAGAAAGAAAGAAAAGAGGGGGGAAAATGTTTGGGCTTGACTGACATCACTTTTTTCTGATTTCCTAGTAAAACAACGGATGTCAAAAAGAAGATTCCTGAGCTCTGAACTTTGCTGCATTTCTTGGTAGCCTGAGTGGAGTACCGTCTCCTGCTTATAAATAGCTGTATTTATAGGCAGTAATTGAAAATACAAAGATTTCAGGAGAAGAAATCTAGTCCTTGTCTCTGCTGGGGCTTT
>NW_011219599.1:0-477 GCF_000146605.3 Meleagris gallopavo | reverse complement strand
ACACTGGAGAGCACAGAGTGCAGCTGAACATCTTCCTGCTGAGCACGGATGTGTCTGCATCTTTGTGGGCTCCTCCAAACCAGAGCCTGTGACCACTTCTGCATCCCAGGTGTGAGGACAGGTGCTCTGATGGGGCCGTGCTTTTCCAGGAACTAATTGCTAGTTTTGTGGATACTGGCTGGAGAAATTCTGGGTTTCTTTGATGTGACGACAGAATGCTGTTACATTTTGTTATCGTTTTCTCTGTTATAACTCAGTCTAGCAGGTGGACGCAATGTGGAAGCAGATCTCTGAAATGTTTTAACAAGGAGGGTGGCTTAGGGCTCCATTTCAATTCAGGGGGTACACGAGTAAGTGGTTTCACAAAGGATGCTCAGCCACAAATGAGTGCCTGAGAGCTGACTCTCCCACTTCTCCTTCTCAGCTGCCTTCTGTGGGCATTGGCTGTGCTCATTTGGGTACAGCAGTATGAGGACA
>NW_011219598.1:0-408 GCF_000146605.3 Meleagris gallopavo | reverse complement strand
GTTTAAGTTAAAAAAAAAAGAAAAGAAAAGAAAAAGAAAACACAAAGTAAACAAACAAAAACAGGTAGAGACAATACATGGAAATCATTCAGGGTGTCAGCTATGCAGTTGGCCCAGGCAGTCCATAGAAATAAAGGATGCTGATCAACTTGCTTTAACTTTCTCTGATAATTCTTGAAAAAAGTATTTTCTTTCAAATAAATGAGTTGTTGTTGTTGTTGTTGTTTTCATAGACAGTGTGACTGTTAAAGCTGAGCCTGGCGTTTCTTCATTGCCTGCTTCAAAGCAGGAACAGAATAATGCAGAGGAATTTGGACCGAAGTTGCCTCCGTCTTTTTCTTCTGGTGGGTTCTGTGGACTTGTAGCGTATGAATTCTACACATTAAAGAGAAATATCATACATACGTC
>NW_011219597.1:0-477 GCF_000146605.3 Meleagris gallopavo | reverse complement strand
CTGAAATGCAAGCTCATCCTCCAGCCCCAAAGTGCTTCACGTGGGAGAGCAGGAAACATGCTCTATGGCCCATGTGGGACAAGGAGGACACCAGCAGTGGGGACATGAAGGCAGAGAGCTGTCACCATGCATTTCTCTGTGCATTCATTGCTGTCAGGCAGATAAATCCAGGCTTTTCTCAGGAAATACCCAATGGGTGCTGCAAGGTGAGAGGAAACGGGATGCTGAGCTACAGACACACAACACGCCATGCACAGTGCATTTTTGCTACAGTGCCAGGCTCCAGACTGTTCCAACCCTTCTCCCAAGAGGCAGGTAAAGCCAAATGTGCAATATTGTGAAGTTTAATTTTTATTTTTATTTATTTATTTTTTTTAAGGTTAACATAAGAGCCCTATGTACTTGACAGCCAGCATCTCTAGAAGCAACTTGTGCAAAGGGTGCTCTGCATACTGGATGTGACCCTTACAACAATTC
>NW_011219596.1:0-336 GCF_000146605.3 Meleagris gallopavo | reverse complement strand
TGGTGTATTTTTTTTTTTTTTTTTTGTCAATCTTCAAACCCGTCCTTAAATTCCTGTATCAAAGCAGAAAGCAAGGCCGCATGTTTGTCGCCGTTCACAAGACTGTGTTTAGCCAACGTATCAAAATGCATGAAATTATTTGCCATAACTTGACTTAGCACTGCACTGCACCCTGCCCGTGCCCAGGTTTCAGCTGAGACATGGTTGGTTTGCTTTGGTTTGGTTGATGCTGTGTGATGGGTGGATGCCCAGGGCTGGGCTGGAACTCATACATTGGATGGGGCTATCCCACAGCAGGCTTGTCCTAAATTCAGAGTGACTTCTACTATCTCTGCT
>NW_011219595.1:0-368 GCF_000146605.3 Meleagris gallopavo | reverse complement strand
CTGCTTTAATCACAAACTCAGTAAAGCAACATCAAATAAGACTGCCATGAGCAATGTGAACTAGAGAGACTATTTTACTGTTTAGTATGGCAATGAAGAATTACATTGGGGTGTAGCCCTCTTTCATATTTACAGACAAAAGACTTCAGAAAAAAAAAAAGTTTGGTTCGGGGGGGGATTGTTTTTAGGAAAAAGCACACTTATATAAAAACTGTCTAAAATATATTCTCTATTGATTTGGGACTTTCAAGGTTTGTTACTTCTGACACTGAATGTCATTTCTGCTTCCATGTTAATTTTTATGTTCCTGGTTTGAGCTTAACTGAAACAGAAGAATTGACTCATGCTGTTTTAAGAATTTCCCTAAC
>NW_011219594.1:0-505 GCF_000146605.3 Meleagris gallopavo | reverse complement strand
CTGCTGCCATCTGTCTCATGGCAGCAACACGTAACAGAATATTGGTGGGAAGATTCAATCTCTACTGCCATACCACTAGCTTCTGCCTCTGATGCTGTAGGCCAACATGATAAAATAGGAGGCATTACTCTCAGAAAAAGCCTTCACATAATATACTATAAAGTGATAAATAAAATAGATTTGTAATTCATAGAATAATTAAGACCTTTAAGATCATCTGACTCACATACATTCTTTGAAGAAAAAGAGCTGAAAACTTTCTGTTCTGGAGAATATAGAGCTGCTAGTAAATTTAAAATATGTTGATAAAACAGATACTTCAATGGAGCATTACTCTTTTTTTAGAGAGTCTCTTAACTCTCTAAATTCAATGCAGTTATTGATCAATCAAATTTTAAATCTTTTTTGGAAGGTTTTGGATGGATAAAGCCCTGAGCTACATGATCTGAGATCATGATCAACTTTTTTGGTTGGTATAGAGTCTGCCTAAGGTCCCTTCCAACCT
>NW_011219593.1:0-540 GCF_000146605.3 Meleagris gallopavo | reverse complement strand
AAAAAAAACCCTAACATATAATGCAGAAGCATTAAAAGCAATTCATCCAGATAGCTTGGTATGTTTGCTACGCATCTTTCACACTCCCTCAGCCTCTCCTTCCCCCCTTGTCCTCTCCAGTCTCCAACAGGCACCACTTCCTGGACTCTGACATTCTCTACCAGTTCTGGATCAACTTCCGACGGCGGCGACGTCTCACCGAGCTGCTCAGTGAGAATTCCTCCCGTGCTCTGTCTGAGAGCCCCGACAGCCCCTTCTGCCTCCGCAAGCTCAACCCAGAGCCAGGCAACACAAGCTTTCTCTCTGGTAACTGTCTCTGCATACTTGAAGGGTGTGAAGCCGAGGCTTATGCTGCCAGAGCATCTGAGGGCTGAGGTGTAGCTCCAGCATATACCATAGGGTGCTCCTCCAGACATCTAATGAAGTAGCCACATGTCCTGTGTGCTGGTGGATGTCCATGGTACAGTGGCAGTCTCTATCACAGTTCCCCATTCCAGGAAACAACTCATCAGCTCGGCTCTTGGTCCTTCTGTAAGGCTA
>NW_011219592.1:0-481 GCF_000146605.3 Meleagris gallopavo | reverse complement strand
ATCATTTTATTTTCAAGTTAATGCTGTAGGCTTCCTATTTTGTAGGAATTAATTATTCTTAAATGCCAAGTAAATACGTAATTTCTCATCACTTTTCATAACTTTGTCTATGTATGTAAGGGTCAATTTCAACTTTCATAATGGAAAAAACTCTGAAGTCATTTTAAAATATGATTTTGACATGAAAAGCAAACAGGATTTTGGTCTTTTTTCCTTCTTTTTTTTTCACCCATTCTCTCTATTTTATATCGTAATGATCCGTAGTATCCCTTGATGTATTTTATTTTCAAGTTGTTTATTCATTGTAATTCATCGCAAAGCATGCGTT
Organism: Meleagris gallopavo; assembly: GCF_000146605.3. NCBI lineage: Eukaryota > Metazoa > Chordata > Aves > Galliformes > Phasianidae > Meleagris > Meleagris gallopavo. The sequence goes on along the minus strand of NW_011219592.1, from coordinate 153 downwards.
TGAATGTTCTTTGTCCATAACAATGTGGTTATAAAAGTGTTTTATTTCCTTTTCTTTCTTCCTTTTATGTGGAATGTATATTTCTTGTGAGGTAAGACCCTCAGCACGTGAAAGGAACATCTTTTTCTCTTCAAAATTGCTGTTTGCTGTAAA
>NW_011219591.1:0-483 GCF_000146605.3 Meleagris gallopavo | reverse complement strand
ACTGTTAAAGTAGATTAAGTAATGTCTATCTATCCTTGATATTGCTTAGGCATTTTTCTGAGAACTTTAATGAAGTTAAATAAAATCACCTCTTGGTAATTGGTTGGTTTACTTATGTATTTATCTACCTACACTAAATAAAAAGAAAATAAGGATAAGCTTCTCCAAAATTCTTGTCCATTTAGAAGAAAAATAGATCGTGTCTTTGAAAGACATGTATTGATAATCAAATACATAGGGCAGTCACATTTCTGAATTTGTCACTCTGAAAAATACAGTAATTTGCCCATTGTATTCTGTGTGGTTTTGCTTTCTTTTTTTTTGTTTGTTTTTCACAAAATACTTAGTAATTAATCATTACCCAGTTTCAGTGTGGATACAGGTATATTCCTTCATGTCACCACACTATCTTTCAAGTTCCCCGAAGAAAGGCACTACCATAAGATAAACAGTTCTATAAAACAGTGCCACAAAACCACAAAA
>NW_011219590.1:0-317 GCF_000146605.3 Meleagris gallopavo | reverse complement strand
CTTTCTGGTTTACTTTTTTTTTTCTTTATTTTTCTTTTTTCTCTTTTTTTTTTTTTTTTGGGGTATATGAAGGACTGATACAATTACCTTTCTCAGGTATGACACTTGATGGTAAAAGTAACAATGCATAGGTAGCTCCATAAGGCTTCCTATTTATGTTCACAGAATCAACAACGGATCCAAAGAGGACAACAACACTATTTGATAGAACAAATTCTTAGCTACAAAATACTATTTTTCAACACAGTCACCACTATTAGGTATGCATTCTCACAGCGATGAACAAGTGCCTGCGTGCCAGTGGCAACCAACTGAAA
>NW_011219589.1:0-411 GCF_000146605.3 Meleagris gallopavo | reverse complement strand
ATTTTGTACTTCAGTCTGAGCCCTGCTGATGGAGACAGGACCAGAACACCTTATGTAAAGGTTTATTACTCATTTGTTGTGTATTTGCTACCATATCACTGTAAAGAAAAAGTAACACAATCAGCTATTTTTCATTTTTACTTCCAACTATTTTAGATTTTTTACTTGATATATATATACAGATATATATATATATATAAAAGCTATATTATATCTAGTTGTGTATCAGAACTTGATTATGGGGTGGTGGCTTTTTATTTTACCAACTGAGAAGTGAACAACGTAACTCATGTATTCATAACCTTCAGCCTTGGATAATATCATAACATGGAGGAGCAGCACTGCAGGATCCCATCCAATATTCATGATGTTGTGTCAGGCAAAGGTCCCTATTGTTGTAACATCCAAAAT
>NW_011219588.1:0-398 GCF_000146605.3 Meleagris gallopavo | reverse complement strand
CCTCAGAAAAATAAAAATAAAAAAATATAAAAAACATCTAATCCTTACAAATCTGCCTCTGATCCTTTAATTGGACTGGTGGGAGAAGACACCATGGGAACCCATACAGCAGCTTGCCTGTGTAGATCCATTCCAGTAGGCCCCCCTGTAGTCTCCAGACCATACTGGGAGGATGCTTCTTTCTCTTGATTAGTTCCTTACTTCTCAAGTGTTCCAGCTCATTTCAGAGGGCACAGGGTTGTGAATTTAGCCCAGAGTGTGAAATCCAGAGTTATTGCTAGAGCTGGTTAAAAAATTTTCCAATGGAATGTTTTTTTTTCCATCAGAAAATGCCATTTTGTCAAACCAAAACTGTTCTCTGAGGCATGTTGATTTTCACAACCTTTTGTTTTGGGGAA
>NW_011219587.1:0-546 GCF_000146605.3 Meleagris gallopavo | reverse complement strand
CTTGCTGCTGACTCAGCTGCTGAGCTGTGCTGCTGTCACCTTTCCTCTTGCTCAGCCTTCCCTCCACGGGGGCCGGGCCCTTTTCCTCCTGGCCGAGCGTTGCCCCCCGTGCGCCCTTCAGGGGTTTGGCTCAGCAGCGCCCCATGATGGCATCCCAAAAATGGGCAACGGCGGCACCTGCTCTGCCCCCACAGCGCGGCTGGGACCACGAAAGCCATCTCCTCTTGGGGGTCTCTTGTGCACATCGACCCCTTCTCGCCCTTCCCCACGGGCCACACTACACCCCATCCCGCAGAAGGGCAGCGAGCGAAGCCGTCATTAACGGGGCTGTTACCCAACCCCTCCCAACCCGACCCGGCACTGCGGGGTCGGCTTTGTTCGGTCCCGATGGCAGCAGGCAGGTAGCTCAGCGTTCGGCGGGGCGGGGCTGCGTTCCCCCCTCTGCTCACAGCGAGGGCGGCTTTTCTCCGGCCGCTCCGTAATCCGATCGTCCTGTCACGGTTCCCGGGAGCGGGGCTGCCCAAACAAAGCCCCGGAGCATCCTCG
>NW_011219586.1:0-602 GCF_000146605.3 Meleagris gallopavo | reverse complement strand
AAATACTAGCTGAATAGTACCTAATGGTGGCTGATAATTTATTTAGGATGACTTTCTGTAAAGAACATGATTCAAGATCTGGAAAATCTCCCTCACAGACCCCTTCTCCTTCAGATTTTTTGGACAAATTGATGGGAAGGACATCAGGGTATGATGCTAGAATCAGACCAAATTTTAAAGGTAAGTTTTTTTAAGACTGTTGATAAATTAATGACTTTGTTTGTTTTGTTTAAGGATGTTACATCTGATTTCTTACTCTTTTTACAATAACTTTGGCTTTCTAGGGTATTATTGTCATGCAGATAAGTTGTTCCAAGGGGAGGACTAAAGGAGCAGTGCAGGTAATAAGTGTACAGAGCTCTGTACTCTACAGAAAACTCTCTTTTCAAAATTACCTACATAGGTCAAAAACATTTAGCTATCAGATGTTGTCTACAAAGACCTTTATAGTTTCAAGAAGTAAATAGGATTTCCCTCTAAAAGTAACTGAGATGACCTGTTCTTGAAATTTTTAAGGCGTGAGAACTTTCAACACTTCCATGAATGGTGGTTTCTCTTATAGCAGTGTCTGAAGAAGGAAGATAGGACTCAAGGTACGCACA
>NW_011219585.1:0-483 GCF_000146605.3 Meleagris gallopavo | reverse complement strand
GTGGCCTGAGAAGCCCGCTGCAACCTTTCCACAGAGACTGCAAGCCCGGCACGGTCCGGGGAACCGCTTTCCAGCAGGCTGAGCGCCTGCCTGCTCATTTTCCTGGCCAGCTTGACACATCCCATCTTACTGCAGACCTGCACAGGAAGAGGGAGGCACGCAGATGTAGAGGACTTGCCCACGTCCTGCAGAGTCTGCAGAAATGGAGCGGGGGCTGGCTATGGCAGGAATATTCCCTGCCAGCAGGGAAGGCATCTGGCTGCATCCCTCCCGACACCCTTCGCTTCTCCCTGCCTCTTTACCTCTCCTTTGAGGCTGAAGAAGATGGCCTCATCAAAGCGGTCTATGGCACTCCCTTTCTTCTCTAGGGCGCTCCTCAGGACCTCTGCTTCGTTCAGCTTCATGAGGGCCTTCGAACAAGCACACAAACAGCAGGTGAGCATTGGTGCAGAGCCCCTGGCCAGCCCCATCCTTCCCTCTTGC
>NW_011219584.1:0-513 GCF_000146605.3 Meleagris gallopavo | reverse complement strand
AATGAGTTGTCTACACATGCGTATTCTATGGAAGCATCTGACAGAATAGTGTATGAATCTAAGATCAATTGGATGTGTGTGTAAGTTAGCACTATTTCAGAATACCAACTAGTTGATTCTATCATTTTCCTGTTCCTCAAGCTAACCGCGCTTAAAATAAATAAATAAACAAACAAACAAACAAACAACAACAACAACAAAAACAAAACCAAAAACATACTTTCTTTCTTATAATGTCAAACTGTACCTGAAACCTTGACTTTTTTTCCCATGGCCACAGTTAAACTTTCCATTCTAAAAGGAAAGAAACTTTGTAAGGACAGATGTTTTTCTTGCAGTATAAGCCTTTGTGCAGCATAGCCCAATAAAGCTAAAGCTCACAGAAAGTAGTAGCCTTTTCTTTCCTATAGCATGACTTATCTTAGATATAATTAGATATTGACACAATCATCAAGGCATTAGAGTAACATAAAACCATACAAACATGGCTAATGAGGGCAAAAAAATCCAAAA
>NW_011219583.1:0-323 GCF_000146605.3 Meleagris gallopavo | reverse complement strand
TTTGCCCCATCCTGTCCAAATGCACTTAGAATCAAGGTTCCAAAGTTAGTTTTAAGATGAAGGGTTATTTTATATATTTTTTAAAAAATATTTCTACATTCATTCAGTTTCCAGGAATATTATGAAAACCATTCTTGAAAAACCACACAGCTATTTTTTCTGGGCCATCTCCAGAAAGCTGCGCCAGCATGCTCAAGTACAGACCCATAAAATTAGGCACCTGCTGGTAATCTGGTACAATTGTGTGCAGGAATAGGGTTCCCTCCTGCATTGCTGCTGGAACGTTATTGCTGCCATTATCAGCAACAGCAGCAGGTACTCGG
>NW_011219582.1:0-505 GCF_000146605.3 Meleagris gallopavo | reverse complement strand
GTTTTTGTTTCTTGCACAATCAGCAAATTTAATAGCACAATGCAGATTTGGAAGCTAAAGTAATTATGATGTGTCACGATACAATTGCAAACAGCCCATTAGCCGTGACTCGTACCCTTCCCTAGCTCCAAATCGTCGCCCCCCCCCCACCTCTCCCCCCCCCGATCCCCATTCCCCCCTGAAAACAGCTGAGCTCTGCTTTCCTCAGTGAGCTCCCTCAAGTTTTGTGCTCACCTCTGCAGCTATTTTGCCTCCAGCTACCTTCTCCCTAATGATCCCTGAGCTCAGGCTGTGGCACCCCCTGCTCCCACACAGTTCCCGCACTGCCAGACCCACTCACTTCCTAAAGAGTCACCTCCCTGGAAGGCAGCCGAGCCTCAGCGCCTGACACAGTCACTGCCGGGGCAAGTCAGCCTGCAGGGCGCGGGGCTGTGCCGCCCTCATCACGCCATTTGCCCATGGAAAGATGACAGCAAAGCTGCCCTCTCGGGCACTGAGACCCATA
>NW_011219581.1:0-526 GCF_000146605.3 Meleagris gallopavo | reverse complement strand
TAATATATTGTTATTTTTCAGGTTCAGATTTTTGGCATCTCCTTTTTATGCTCGAATAATTATGTTTCAACAGTTTTCATTTGCAGATTTGTAGTTTTCCAAAACATTCAGCTTAGCAATCAAGCAATCAAGTCTTCTGTGTGGTTAAAATAGCACCAGGATCTTCGTTTGGAGGTTCTTGGTTTTTTTGGGGGTTTTTGGGTTTTTTTGTTGTTTTTTTTTGCATGCACCAATATTCAGTATTGTTGCTTATCAATATATTTGAGGTTTCTCTTTCTTTTTTTTTTTCCTAAAAATAATCACATCTTTAAGCACAAAAGGCAAATGTTTTCTCTTGTTCTTGCCGTAGTTCAAACAATAACATCTCTGATTTCTATATAAAATGCGTTGCCCTAATATTTTCAGACATTGCAGGATGTTTTTGTTCTGGGAAAGCCCATGATATTGTCAGTATAATTCTGATATATTTGAAGTCCCCTTTTCAGTTCTGGGTCCTCAGTAATACTTTGTGTTTAAGAGACTCTCT
>NW_011219580.1:0-438 GCF_000146605.3 Meleagris gallopavo | reverse complement strand
TTTGTCTGAGCTTGCTTGTGTGTAACTAACTTGCATCATATAGTTTCTAGTACTACTAAAAGGCGGTAATTAAGCATACTGTGCTGAGAAAAACGCAAGTGTAATTACTAATATATGCTATGGAAAATCATCAAAAATGATCTTGTTGAATAGGAGTCATGGAAGAGGCTAAGTCAGTTGCAGCATGATTGTGTCATTTCCTAACAGTAGTAGATACTTGGCACAAATGATGAAAGAAGAGGATAATAGTCACGAAGGAGGGAAAAAATCAAATCCTTGGCAATTAAACCTTTTCTTTTCTCTTTTTTTTCTAGTATTGTCTGTACCTTTGTGGTAATGCTGAATCATAGAATCGCTCAGGTTGGAAAAGATCTTAAAGATCATCAAGTCCAACCGCAACCTAGCCATACCTAACTAACAACCCTCCACTAAATCATT
>NW_011219579.1:0-520 GCF_000146605.3 Meleagris gallopavo | reverse complement strand
AGCTGACATGAGGATTTCACTCTTTCAACTGTGCCTCTCATTTTGCATATTGCTGCATGTTGCATTTTACTGCATCTAATCTGAATGTGCAGGGCAGAATTATAAATAAACAGACATTTTGTCTCAAAAAGATTTTGTGTTTAAAAGATAATTTTTGTTGTTTTTTTTTTTTAAAAAAAAGGGGTAACACCGGGAAAACAATTGCAGATTTGCACAGGAAATTAATTGAGATATCTGTGATATAATGGCATAGTTAAAGTTCATTAAAGTTCATATAAGGACATGTGACTTTGGGCCTTGTTTTCATTTCTGCATCCTAGTGGTTGTCTTGTTTCTTGCTTAATTTCTTAAATATATTGTTTACTAACTTAATTATGTAACGTATCACCTACATTTCTAACTGTATTAGCTGAAAACATGTTTTCTCAGCATGATGCAGTAAACATTAGAATAGATTGCACAATTTTGGTGTACAGTTTACCAAACACAGTTTGCAGCCAGACGCAGTAGTCTGACCACC
>NW_011219578.1:0-345 GCF_000146605.3 Meleagris gallopavo | reverse complement strand
CACCCCCTAAAATCAATCATGCACAAACTTTAATAGGCAGGGAGGGTGTCGGGACATACTTTTTTTTTTCTTTAAAAAAAAAAGGAAAAAAACAAATAAAAATACTCAGCATGCACATTGCTGGCTTTAATTTCCTTGGGTAAACAGTGACTGCTGCCATGTTGGGGAGGGCTGGGAAGAGGACGCATACCTGAAATTTAGGCTCATTACTGCTCTATGAAATATGTCTCCAATGTCAGCCTTGGTCTGGCTGAATGCAGGACTTACCCATGAATTACTCCAGTTACTCCATCAAAAGTGTCAGTGCACAAGCGGCTGTGGAGTTTAATTAGCCTGGCCCGCTTG
>NW_011219577.1:0-455 GCF_000146605.3 Meleagris gallopavo | reverse complement strand
GGAGGGCACGGAACGGAGCTCCGATGACAGTGGGCGCTGCGTGCGGTGAGACGCGGATTGCAGTGCACCATGGAAAGTGAGGTAGCCCTAGATTTTTAAGATGCTTCTTAGAGAAGCGAGGGGTAGAGTCTGTGACTCTAAAGCAATTGCCTGGGTTGCTAGCCTATGGTAAAGGGGAAGAGCTCTTTGCTCGTTCTCAGGATGTTCTAGGAGAGGAGGAATGGCTCAAGTTAGGGGATGTCCTTTGGTATAAGGTAATTGATGACAACAAAGGGGCTAAAAAACTAATGAAGCCCTGGAGAGATGTGATAACTTGTATCAGGAGGTATAGGTTAGAAGGGCAGGAAGCTGCCTCAGCTTTGCGCCAGTTAGAAAGTCTGCCCGAAGACGCTGGACGCTTAAAGGTCGGGGGGATTACGTTCCGATACCCTCCTCGGGAGGACCAGCTCCGCTCC
>NW_011219576.1:0-317 GCF_000146605.3 Meleagris gallopavo | reverse complement strand
AAGTGGGAATAGGCAAAACTGTCCATAAAAATTCATCTGAAATTCCTAGTAAGCATGAAAAAATCTCATCCTCAGTGGTCAGAATCTGACAGCTGTAAATAACTGCATAACCATTCTATCAAAGAGCCGGACAGCCTTAACAACAGCAGCACTGGATGAAACTCAAGTTGGTTTTTACTTTTATTTTTATCAGGGAAAGGAATAGATGTTTTTGTAATACTTTGAAAGGAATACTGCTGAAGGCCAAGGAGAGACTTGCCTGCCTCCAATCCCTACATACTTCCCCGAAGGATGTGGGGAGAGAGGCAGGAAACAGC
>NW_011219575.1:0-350 GCF_000146605.3 Meleagris gallopavo | reverse complement strand
CAATCCTCAGCTTTCCAGATTCAGAGAGGTTCAGGAAATCAGGCTTCTTTGTTCTGCTTCAAAACAGATCCTTGGGTAACGGTAAGAAACAGCTACTCTACAGACATGAAATATTATGGTAAGTAGAAATACAAAGCTACGAAAATCAGACAAAAAGGAAGGGGAAAAGTCTTCCTGAGAAACAATGTTCTAATCTGTATTTTCAGGCAAAGAAAAAAAAAGAATATAGGAACCAGCAGATAATCAGAGTTTACTACACAATACAAGGATGAAGCCTCAGCTTTAGGTGGTATCAGCACAACAAGCCTCAGGCAAACAGAGCATTGCAAAACCAGTTCAATGCAACCTAC
>NW_011219574.1:0-480 GCF_000146605.3 Meleagris gallopavo | reverse complement strand
GGAAAATACTGATGGATTCACCAGTACTGTTTCTTCCTGGAGCCCTACATTCAGACAAGATTGCAAAAAACTCATGGTAAAGCAATGGGATCTTTTTGAACAGATGAAAGTTGGTATACTTGTCCCTGCTTAACACGTTTCTACTTAAACTATGGAATTATTTTTAAAGTCCTTTTCTTTCTTTTTCTTTTTCTTTTTTTTCTTTAACCTGAGCATATAAATTGTTTTTTAAATGTTGATTTTTTTTTTCTATCTGAGACCACTTCAAACCTTAAGTTAAAGGACTTTATTACTCAAGGGCTCCTACACACCTGACAAAGACAAGTTCCAAATTGACATGACAGCAGACAGGGAAACAATGAAAATGAAGTGTCTCTCTCTCCCTCACATAGAGCTCAGTTGTCAAACTGAAATCCCATTTCTGTGCCAAGAAACCCCACTGCAACATGAAGCAGCAAAATTAAAAAAGTGATTAAGTCA
>NW_011219573.1:0-357 GCF_000146605.3 Meleagris gallopavo | reverse complement strand
ACCACAGAGTGAGAAGAACAGCTAGTGTTCTTAGCTGTTAGTTTCTTAACTGTGTCTAGGTTTATTTGAAGTTATTTCATCAGTTACTTCAGAGTAGAGCAATGCTTTGGATGCTGCTATGTATTTTAAGAACATGTCTAGTTTGAGTGTATGTGAACAAGAAATTGTATTGACAATTAAAAAAAAAAGAGGAGGATCTTTTGGGCCCTACCTATAAACTTTACACTTCTTTACACTTCTAATTAAAAAAATTTCTTAAGAGCTGGAAGGAGCCTTTTGACTTTGATGTAAGAAGTACTTCAAGAGTTCTGAGAGGGAGCTGTTCCTCCAAGACAAAACTACTTCTTTCCTCCTTGT
>NW_011219572.1:0-334 GCF_000146605.3 Meleagris gallopavo | reverse complement strand
TGCAGCCATCAGAACATGTGTGTGTGCACAGCCTGATCACTACCCTCACGCCATGATGCTGTTTAAGTTCAGATTACCATTTCTGGCTGAAAAAAAAAAAAAAACAATATATATATATATACACATGTATATATATGTATATTTCAGCATGGAGGATTTTGTGCATTTTTTTGTGCTGGTAAACTGTTTCACCCAGCTACCCAGCTCAGAATGATTTTAATTCCTCTAACATTTTAATGATATTATGCAGTGATATTGCCATGCAGTTGGCAAGGTAGAGTTGCACACTATAGCTATTTTATTTTAAATAAAATTCAATACCCCCTCTGCCCCA
>NW_011219571.1:0-358 GCF_000146605.3 Meleagris gallopavo | reverse complement strand
CCAGGGACCCTCCACCCCACCAGCCATGTCCTGCTACGACCTCTGCCGCCCCTGCAGTGGGGGACCCACCCCGCTGGCTAACAGCTGCAACGAGCCCTGTGTCAGGCAGTGCCAGGACTCCCAGGTCGTCATCCAGCCTCCCGCCGTGCTGGTCACCCCTGCCGGGACCCATCCTCAGCTCCTTCCCCCAGAACACCGCCGTCGGATCCTCCTCATCAGCTGCCGTGGGCAGCGCCCTCAACGCCCAGGGAGTGGCCATCTCCTCCGGCGGCTTCGGCTTCGGAGGCCTGGGCTGCTTCAACGGCGGCAGAGCCCGCTACCCCTGCTAAGGGCCTGCGCCCACACCCTCACACCAACC
>NW_011219570.1:0-486 GCF_000146605.3 Meleagris gallopavo | reverse complement strand
AAGTATATATCTCTTTTCCTATGGCACCTACAATATAATGGGAATCATAGCTAATGATCTGAATCCAAAGCCCAGCCTTGTTTCATAGAATGCTCACTCTTAAGCAAAACTGTCTGGGCAGTAGAGCACACTATTTAATTTTTTTTCCCCCTTTCTTGGTTACTTATAAATGATGGCATACATATCACAAGTTTTTGTGGGTTTTCTTTATTTGTTTATTTTGGTGCAGTTTAGACAGTGTTTTCTATGATAAATTAGAAAACAGTGTTTTCTATGATGAATTTAAGATAGAGTATATTTGGATGTCTTCCCCCAGATTTAACATGCTTATTTGTAAGATTTTTGTAGTAAGTCTGTCTATTTTTGCCATTACTTACTAATTTATTTACTATTAACAACAAAAAATAATAACAAATAAATGAAGAAGAAAACTTGTGCACAAAATATCTGATAAAATTTCTAGTACATTTGGCAATTACCCTTCAA
>NW_011219569.1:0-648 GCF_000146605.3 Meleagris gallopavo | reverse complement strand
CACGCTGCCGTGCCTTCCCGCTCCCCTACCCAGCCTACTGCCGCCCCGTGCCCTGTACGCTCGCCCTGCTCGCTGCGCTCCGTAGCGGCAGGTTTATACATGCAGGGGTGGTCCGCCGCTGCTCCTGGCTCCGCCGCCTCGGAGTCAGATCGCCGCTGCCACGCGGAGGGCAATGGCGGCCGGCAGTGCTCTCTACTGGTGCTACCCCTCAAGCCGACCGATTCCCTGCTGCAGTGCGGAACGCGTCCGCTCCGTGCCGAGTACGTCGGCAAAACGAATGGCAGAATGATATGGCTTGGAAGTTCTCTCTGAAGACCATCTAGCCCACACCCCTGCTAAAGCAGGTTCCCAGGTGGTGGGCTACCCAGGAAAGCGTCCAGCCTGGTCCCCTCCTCTGATACCCTCAAGAAAGATTTCCTGATGTTCGTGTGGCATTTCCTGTGTTCCCGTGTGTACCCGATGCCCCTTAATTCTGTCACTGGGCACCAGCAAAAAGAGCCTGGCCCCACCCACTCGACTACTGCCCATTAGATATTTATAAGCATTGATAAGATCCCCTCTCAGCCTTCTCTTCTCCAGGCTGAACAGTCCCAGCTCTCTCAGCCTTTCCCCATAAGGAAGATGCTCCACAGGACACAGTACTCCAGA
>NW_011219568.1:0-524 GCF_000146605.3 Meleagris gallopavo | reverse complement strand
AGATAGTCCACTGAATTTTGGCGTAGGGCATTTCACATCTAGCTGCGAGCTTGCCGGGCATTGCTGGGCTTCCCAGTCTTCGGTGCCGAATCGCTTTGTCCTGGCTCTCCTTTCCCCTTGCCCAGGTGGCGGAGCTTTTGATCCCAGCGCTGCGTATCGAAAAGCAGAGGAATTGCAAAAAGATGACAGAAGAAGTTAGAGTTTATAAATAATAAATGTTATTATGATGACAAATATGGTAACTGTGTGGCTTTACAAACAACAACAAAAATCACTGCTGCTGCCACCACAATACCCTGTGTTGGGCCCCAATGGAGGAGAATAATTATTTCCAACAGAGAGGAACATCCATTTCTTGGCCTGGTTTAATACATTCTGTGAATGAAGGGGCTGATGGCAAGGCACAGTAAAGAGTCTTCAGAAGTATCTAAAAAGCTTATGTAAATGAAGCCCCCTGTGCAGTCGCTAGGGGAAGCTGGGGAAAATAATCAAGTGCTTTTTTGAATTATCTTTTCCAGGCAATA
>NW_011219567.1:0-474 GCF_000146605.3 Meleagris gallopavo | reverse complement strand
AGCATCCACAGCCTCTCTGGGCAGCCTGTGCCAGCATCTCACCACTCTGTAAAGAGCTTCCCCAGACATCCAATCAAAAACCTTTTCCTCCGTTGAATCCCATTGACAGAGAAACTGCTTAGAAGACCCTGTGTATGCAGCACTATTTTAAGGGCCATTTACTCTTGTTGTGGGAGCTCTCAGAACATTTTGCATGTGAGTCTGTACACAAAGCTAGTGAAAAGAGTTCCTGAAACTCTTAGTTTGGTTACAGTTTATGTGAAGTGGAAGTTCTGCTCTTTAATCAAACCAGATCATAGCTATGTCTTAAGTAAAAATACTGCACATTAGTCTAGGAACCTGAATAATTATCTGATATTTTTAAGATAAACAATCAAAACCTATGACGACCTTAAGATGCTGCCATTGGAAAGATGACCTTTTTTTCAATTTGGTAATAATTTCCACAACTAAGAGTGGAATGGCTTGCTTATT
>NW_011219566.1:0-448 GCF_000146605.3 Meleagris gallopavo | reverse complement strand
AGCACATATCTGTGTCCCATGCTTTTTATTAAGGGTAAATATAACAGGAGTTAAGGGGCAAGTTAATACAGTATGGGTAAAAAGTGTGTTACAGGCATGAAATGTGGTGTGAATACACTTTTACCTGTGATGAGATTACATTTGTAATTAATGTCTGACCTATTTTTTTGCATGGAAAACTCCCAGAGTAAAATCAAATACTTAGTTATATTTCTCTATGCTGGCTGCCTTGGGTATATTTCCTCCCTCAGGACAGAAATGGGACTAACTAGTAGTTCAAATGTCACAACTGCCTCAGTATTCTTGAGCAGGTTTCCTGATGAGTAGGTAGAGAAAAAATATAATGAAACATTTTCAAAAGTGACCTTTCTTGGGCTGTAAGTGGATGGTAGATTCTGGTAAGGACATCTCAGTTGTTTCCAGTTGTTTTGTTGTTGTTTCTGGTAAA
>NW_011219565.1:0-370 GCF_000146605.3 Meleagris gallopavo | reverse complement strand
GCAAGAAGCTGTTAATGTTTGCATTTTCTCCTTTGGGGATTATTACTTTAAATTTGTTTTTTTTCCATTCCATGCATTGTTATACTGATATAGTTATAATTCAAGCTGGCAAGTCATTGATTTAGTTGACCATAAACAGTTTCTGTGTTTAGTGGTGTGTTATTGGGTTTTTTGTGGGTTTTTGTTAGCTTGATTTTAGGTGAGTTTTTGGGGGCAGGTGGGTTGTTCCTAAGATTTTGAATTATCATATATTAGTTTCTTAATATTAAGATGCATAAGTTACATACGTGAACCTGGAACAAGTATTGTATCCTTCTGAAAAACAGATAAGAGGAATCTGCATTTCACAGACTCTTTCCATCATGTGTAT
>NW_011219564.1:0-612 GCF_000146605.3 Meleagris gallopavo | reverse complement strand
AATTGACTTCATTCATCCTGATTTGATTTAAACCAAGCTAAGTGAGCAATTTTTTCCCTGTAACATACCCTAAGAAGACTTCCACCATGCAGCTGGGATATAGATGTTCCTTTGTCATTGCCTTCAGCAGGCTGTTACCAGCTTTTGCTGTCTCCCTCTTGGCAGTTTTCTACTTACACATGAAGAGAGTACCTTAATGTGAATATAAGGTATTCCAAAACTGTTGTTTGGTCGCTTTTTTACAATTGTGTTGTTTTAGATTTTGGTCTTCCAGACAACCTTCAGGGATTCAAGGATTAGCAAAGAAAGTAGTTCTTGAAAGCAACAATTTCAGATAAATAGTTCTTGGGGTTTTTTTGTTTGTTTGTCTTTTTTTTGTTTTGTTTTGGTTTGGTTTGTTTTTTGTTTTTTTTTCAATTATTATTTTTTACGTTTAAGCATATTTCCCCACAACATATGGCTTCCTCTAACCTTTGTAGAACAGAAAGTTCTAATAAACTGATCTACAGTATTAAATGCTATGTTATTTCCAACATTGCAATTGCTTTTAGACTTCTTTGAAGGTAATTAAAATTGTCCATTTCTGTGAACCACCTTCAAAATTTGTTTCAG
>NW_011219562.1:0-379 GCF_000146605.3 Meleagris gallopavo | reverse complement strand
AAAAATGAAAATAAAAATTGTGATCCATGCTATTATTCTTAAAATATTTGTAATTATTCAGTGTAATGACAGATTAGTAACCAGTTTTCTTGTTCATTTCAGAAGTACTTTTAAAAACCAATTGGATTTCATTAAGAAGGATGAACTTTATACTATTACTTGCAAGTGAATCTCTCATGATGTAACAAACGCAACATGCCTCATCACATCATCACATGCCTTCATTAAGTTATTACTTAATGAAAAGTATAATTGAGAATAAAACTAGATGATTGCCAAAGAAAAATTAGGACATCAAAAGTATCAAACGAAAATTAGCCATTTCCTTGTATGTCATTAGACTATTTGTTTGTTTGTTGAAATAGAATTCAGAAGAAAA
>NW_011219561.1:0-490 GCF_000146605.3 Meleagris gallopavo | reverse complement strand
GCTGTGCTGTACTGGAAGCATAGTTGAGGGATTCTGAAGACAGAACTGCCTGTGTTTCTGTGGAGATGTAGCAGAATAATCTGTATGCAAGCGGAATTCTAACCAGGTCAGGTTGATGTGAGATGGAAGAAGAATGGTCACGATAACTTTGCATCTCAAATGTGTGCAGGACTATTGTTCAAATGCCCTCAAGCTGTTTTGGTTGGTGTTTTTCTTTTTTTCTTTTTTTTTCTTCTCCCTAGTTTGTACATTTCTTTTCTGCAAATGAGGGCAGAACAAACTGGTGACTTGGGATGGCTGCAGTGCTGCTTGGGGTTACCTCGAGTGTTCATGTATTTTTTTTCTTTTTTTAAGCCTGGACACAACTCCATGAATATATAAACAGTTTAGATTATAATAAGAGAAGTAGAATTAAGTTTTGCTCAAGCTTAGTTTTGGTTGTTTTTTTAAACTATAGTTTGACATATATCTACTGAGCTGTATTTTTGTA
>NW_011219560.1:0-473 GCF_000146605.3 Meleagris gallopavo | reverse complement strand
CTTATCACATAGCAGGCATCGTACACATGAAACTCCATGAACACCAAGAGATCCGCTGCCAAATTCTAACCACGATCAGAGCAAATAAATAGTAGAAAACAAAGAAAAAAAAAACAAAAAAACCCACAGATCTCCCAATTTCAAAAGGAAACCCTACAAGTTTATGCTTTACATTCTTTCTCTGTACCAAGAAACAGGCAAGTAATGACCAATAAATTTGACTAACAGTATAACTAAAAATCAACACAAAGTTGCACTGGTTCTAATTTAGGAGATTTTTTTTTTAAATCCAGCTCAATTAGTAAAAACACTAGAAAACACTAGCACGCTATGGAACGTGCACGCTACACAGAACCATTCAAATCATTGCTCCAGGCAAAGTTACATCACCCATTAAAAATGAAAAGTGGTCAGAGCTTCACCTCAATCCTAGTATCATCTTGAAAGGTAGGAAATGAAAAACAAATTAATCC
>NW_011219559.1:0-347 GCF_000146605.3 Meleagris gallopavo | reverse complement strand
TACCAGTTAAAACAGAGGGTTGTCCTGTGAGGGAATTAGTATTTCAAAGTGATTTTAAAGTTACTTTCAGTGTATTATTTATTTGTTGTTATATTTCTATGTGGGCAAGCACATGGTTTGCAACTCTTTCCTTATTGAAAAGGGCTGGAGTAGTTGATATATTCTGTATTTTTTTTGTCTTTAAAGTGTACAATAGCACAGCTGTTGTATTTGAGATCTGCTGTGACATTCTTTTCCTTTTGTAGGAAAGCACATCAATAATAAAATACCAGTGCTGCTCTTTCTGCAGAGGTGAAGGCTTACACTTTCAGCAAAGATTCTGCCATTCAGGATTGTGAAGAGCACGG
>NW_011219558.1:0-427 GCF_000146605.3 Meleagris gallopavo | reverse complement strand
TTCTCTTTGTAGTTTAAATAGGCATTTCTAATAAATGTTATGAAGCCTAATCATTATAGCCATGCCAGATGCTGGATTGTACAGGCAAAGGTTGGTTTGAATGTGCTGTCATGTTAGACACACTTGCCAACATTAAACAGACTGTGACTACTATCCATACGTTTGCCTCTCTCTAGGGCTATTTTTTAAAGTTTTTTTTTTTTAATTTAGCTTTTACTTTCAAGCAATGCTTTCATTTGTGTTGATAAAGCTTTTGTTTTTCCAGGTTTTATTGAATTGAGATTAGATTGCACATTTCCTATATTCATTGCAATAGTTTTTAATAATATATGAAAACAAACATGCAATGATAAGCACCTTACGGTGTTTTAAAGTTCAGTTAAAAATGAAATAGTTCAGTGTTCCCTTGATTGTTATAATTTGGGCA
>NW_011219557.1:0-468 GCF_000146605.3 Meleagris gallopavo | reverse complement strand
TTCTTTGGGAATTTGTAACAGTTACAATCAAAAAGAAGGGACAGACAAAGCAATCAAAAGAATAATTTAAAATATGCATATATTTATTCTTTCCTCTCTGAGATAAGAAAAAGAAAAGAAAATCATAATTCCTTCTTAAGCAACTTTGGGAGATGTAATTTAGGTGTTCTCTTTCCTTAGGCTCTGATTTCTAGTCAGACACATCTAAGGTACTGTGGTCAATCAATCCGTTATGCAGTGGCACAGATAAGCAAAGGAGCATAACAAGAAACATGATGTAGGCAAAGAATCCCACAAGAAGAAATACGACATATGAACTGTATCTACCTTAAGGCACAGAAATGAAAATGTTCAATCAAATTTAACAATTACAAAATAGTGATTTTTTTTGCTTAAAGCATCAGCCTCCTATCAGCTTGAAATTTGAGTTTTAAAATGCTTTTGTTTTGGAAAAGGAGGAGTGTCAGT
>NW_011219556.1:0-540 GCF_000146605.3 Meleagris gallopavo | reverse complement strand
ACCCATACTGTGTATATGTCTGAATGCCAAACTCAAATGTCCTGGGTGATTAATCATTGATTCATAAAAGATTTGGCTTGCCTTCCACACAACCATGAAATGACACATAATGACATGTGATAGATTTGGCTTGACTAGAAAAACAACAAGAACAAAAAAAAAAACAAAAACAAGAAACAAAAAAACAATACTGAAACAGAATCATGAAGTTTTTTATCCTTATATTTTATGATTTTGATTCACTTGACATCTGTTCTAACTTTGATGGAAATAAAGGAAAGTCTATGGAAGGTCTTTGATCTTTGGAGGGATATTTGGTGAAAAAACAGCTTTATCACAAGTCATCTTAATCATCTTTATCTTCCCACCTCTCATTTTCTTGAACAAACCTCTAAACTTTAAGATGTTTTGAGATCTCATGGAATCCTTGGTAAGATTCACCAAGGTATAACTTGCAAAGTTTGTGACCAAAATATTGTTCCATGATTAAAACCCAAGGAAAGAAACATTGGAATGTTTCAGAGATTAAATCCTCTACTC
>NW_011219555.1:0-486 GCF_000146605.3 Meleagris gallopavo | reverse complement strand
TTGGTTCAGATTCTTTTCTATTCTTGTAAACCTGTGCTTTTCTCTTCTTTCCCTTTTTTTATTGAAATAGAAATTAAAACCCTTCTTGTTTTACAGTGCTTATTTTATTAGAAAGAGTCTTGTTGTACAAGGCGTTTTTTCTTTCCGCGCAACCAAGGAAGGGAAATACCTTGATGGTTAATTTCTAATCATAGAGTGGAAAAAAATTATTGTCATATTTGAGCATCTAACTTACTTAAACTTTCTGGAAAGTCTTTCAGACCTAATTCTGACATAATTCTAACTTTTTAGTCCCTTTTTTTCAGATGACATGGTGTTTGTGCCTGTTTTTGTCTTTTATTTTTTAAAAAATTCACATTATCTTTTCTCAGAAATGAGAAAAAATAAAAGCTAATGAAAAAATGTTATAACGTATGGAAGTAATAGCTTATTGCCCTTATCACCGACACTTCTATATTTGTATTAAAGGTAATCCACACTCTCATT
>NW_011219554.1:0-393 GCF_000146605.3 Meleagris gallopavo | reverse complement strand
AGCAGGAGAGGAAGGCTGTAATCGTGTGTGTGGCAGTGCAGTGGGACTGTGTGTTTATAATTCCATTAACAGTTCAAACTGTGTCAAAATCACAGGATCGAAGCTAAAGGATTACTGAGCACAAAGGAATGAGGACTGAACGATGGTCTTGCCATTCGAAATTGGCAAAGTGCTGGCTTTTAAAATTACAGCACCATATCTAGCAATTTAAATATATATATATATATATATATATGTATTTTTATATATATATATATATATATATTTGAAGGAAGTAAGCATAGAACAACTATAAAATATTTCCTTTCGATATTTGGTTTCTTTGACTTCTTTTCTGTGAAGATGTTTTGACAGATGTGTTTATTTCTTACAAGGAGAAATTGTGAAGAAAAA
>NW_011219553.1:0-451 GCF_000146605.3 Meleagris gallopavo | reverse complement strand
AGAAAGGCATGGGAGAAACATTTCCAGATGGAGCTGAAACCTCTTTGAAAGCACAGACAACGTGACTATGAACAAACATAATTTGAACTAAATAAGGACAGAACCAGTTCCATCCTGCTCCAGCGTGTGTGTAAAGTGCAACTGAGAGCTGAATTGGCATGGCAGCCCACTGAACTGCATGACAGCCCACTGCCATCTCACATCATGAACTCTCTGAAACCACTATAAAATGAAATTTATCTACTCAAAGAACAAACATTGTTTGAAATGTGTTGTTGTTGTTGTTGTTGTTGTTTTGTTTGCTTTTTTGCTTTTAGGAGGAAACATATATTTCAAGAGTCAGGGTTCAACAGGCCAAATGCAGGTCTCTTCTCCTGGGGTAGTAAAGGCTAGTAAGCCTGTTGTTCAGACATGAAGACAGAGCACTAATCAGACTGTATTTTATCTGTAT
>NW_011219552.1:0-324 GCF_000146605.3 Meleagris gallopavo | reverse complement strand
TTAATTCAAATTCAGGTAGTCATCCAGACGCAGAACATTTATGACCTGCTTTAATTAGCACTTTTCTCAGCAGGCTCAGTAAATTGGACTTTTTCTTTTTTGAAGGTAACAGACAGCTGGATCTGTTTTCAAGCCTCCTAGTAAATTGAGATTCCTAACAATTGAAATAATTCTTTTTTTTCCCGAAGTTATTTTACAAGTGCATAAAGACCTAATCAGGCTGAATTTTAATTTCTTGTGGTATTGTTCTTAATATAGAAATTACAAGGAAAAGATCCCTGGGTCTGATTCCTCTTTCCTGGCAGAAACAAATCAGGAATATCC
>NW_011219551.1:0-396 GCF_000146605.3 Meleagris gallopavo | reverse complement strand
CTACATAACAGGTACATGACTGCTCAGGGGCGTGGCAGATAGCATAGTTCAGCTGCCAGTGCTCTTCTAATGTTAAACCTCTAAGGATGCTCACTCAAGGAAAGACTGTTTAGTGCAGGTGGAAACTGCAGCAGAAAAAAGATTCCATGCACTTAAAATATATATATATATATATATATTAAAATATATTAAATATATATATATTAAATATATATAATATAATATATATTATTTTTGAGAGAGAGATATATATATCAAATACAAGCTTTGGGGATTCCTGCTCGAGTGGGCAACAATGAAATTGGTACTGAGGCAGCAAAAGACTTTCCCTCTCTGACGTCAGCACCACCAACACACCACACCACCTCCAGTTACATGGTAGGGCTTATGATCCCT
>NW_011219550.1:0-364 GCF_000146605.3 Meleagris gallopavo | reverse complement strand
CAGTAACTGCTCTCAACCTTTGTCTCACATACTCGAAGTGGGGCTGAATGGTATCTGAAAAACTGCTGCTTCTGCTTCTGCTGCCAGCTTCATTAGCTAAACCAAAATTTCCCTTGGAAAGATAGAAAAAAAAAGAAAAAAAAAAGAAATGGAAAGAAATGCCATTTGCCAACACTGTCATTCTCTGCTGCCCAGTAAATAAACATAACATCTATTTGTCACCATGGAAACATCTTCCATGGTCCAAAGTATGCATAGGAGACATATTTGAGAAACCCAGAAGTCTGAGGAAATGAGCAAGTATAACAAAACAGCACTTCATGTTGTGTGCCTCCTGCAAGTATTAGCACTTTGATTCCTTTTT
>NW_011219549.1:0-391 GCF_000146605.3 Meleagris gallopavo | reverse complement strand
TGAGTCTTTAAATGGTCTTGCTATCTGGAAAATAGCAGAATTAATTGTCAACATGTAAAAATCTGCATAATATAATAGTCTTGTGCCAAAATGCCATTTTTTGCTTTAGATAACCACCCTTCAGGCATACATTCAAAACTTTAAATACTTGACCTCTTAAAAGAGCAGAAATGTCAAATTGTGTTTGAATTACAGTTTCACAAAACCATTCTTTAGTAGTTTTTGTTTTTTTTTTTTTACCTAAATCACTTATCTGTGTGGTCCCTTCTGTGACATGCTATCAGAAGTCATTCTTCTATCCCGAATGCTTTAAGTACTTTCTCTCCTTGAAGGTTTTTGTTTGTTTGTTTTGACAGGTATGCCTGGACTATAGCGCAGTGCAGAATCTGTG
>NW_011219548.1:0-616 GCF_000146605.3 Meleagris gallopavo | reverse complement strand
CTTGGCATGGCTCATTGCCACCCCATCGTTATCCCCAGGATTAATAGCATTTGTGATAACTGCAATAAATTGGACCAATTCATGTTACCATGGCAGCCAAACTGAAAGTAGTAATTATTTTTTTTTTCCCTAGGTCAGCCACAAATATTTTACAAGTAGCTGATACAAACTAATCTTGGTTTATTATTTTCCTGTATGTTATACTGAAATATCTTTTTCTAAATTTCTGTATGATAAGTACCTTTGATGTAGGAGCATCCTGATGGAAAAATAGCTGGAAATAGAAAAACTCAAATTTTGAGTGTTTGAGTGATTAAATTAATCTGATATTTTGTCTTAATTTCAGATACTGCAATGAAGAACTCTTACAATGTATGCAATTGGCAACTGCCAAAGAAAACTGCCTTCCTTATGCTCCTACAAGAAAAGAATAATTCAGGTAATAATCTAAATTAAAATAATACTGTATTATAAGCTAAAAGAACACTATTTTTTTCTTCTATGGAAAGCAAAATTTTCCCCCTCCAGAGTTTGATATACATTCTGTACTCTCTTATAGTAAGAGGCATAATCTGCATTTTATTGCTTAATGTGTAATGAAGGTTAAGATTCTGTT
>NW_011219547.1:0-369 GCF_000146605.3 Meleagris gallopavo | reverse complement strand
AATAAAAGTTCTGTAAGAATTCAATCCTTCTCAGATAGAATACTTGCCTAGTCTTAACACTTTTTTTTTTTTTTTTTTTACTGGCAAGCTGACCAGTGTTCAGATCAAAGTTACTAAGGCACAATAAGCAGAGGACTATTTGATTCAAATTAATGACAGTTGAATTCATGACCAAACATTCAAGCAAGAAATGGTTTTTCATTACGAAATAATGCTATTAGCTGTAGGCTACAAGTGTATCTCTTATGCATAAAGGTTACGATCGTAGAAATTTGCCGAAGAAAGGAATGAGTACCTGATGCTTGTGATTTGCTAGTCATTGGAGTAGGCAGGCTCTGTTCCCGTGGGGCCTGTCCTCCTTGTGAGTTC
>NW_011219546.1:0-378 GCF_000146605.3 Meleagris gallopavo | reverse complement strand
GGCGACAGGAGATGATAACCAAGCTGTTAATGATAACTTGCACCTTGCTATGCTATTTTGGTTATTTTTTTTTGTTTCTTTTTTTTTTTTTGGAAATGTTATTAAAAACTGGGCAACACGTGCTATTGTGAAAGGGTAGATCAGCAGAATGCATCCTTGTGGAATGGGTTAAATTCTGTGCTGTGATATGAGAATGAATATTTCATCCTACGGTGAAAGCTTCATTTCAAATCTCAGGGCAGAATTTGACCCATTGACTAAGCATAGGAAACATAAACATAGAGAGATTTTGCACTGTTTTTTATGCCTGCTTTGCAAAATATTCGGTACTGCATGTATGGCTGGAATTCACAAGCTGTCCCTCAGATCTGCACCACT
>NW_011219545.1:0-501 GCF_000146605.3 Meleagris gallopavo | reverse complement strand
ATCATCTGCTCCTGGTGAATGAAGTAGTGCCAGGTAGAAAATAATTAAGAAACTAACTAAAACAAGTGAAGCAGCTGAAAAGAGCAAGACAATCTATTTAGTAGGTTTTTTGGGTAGATTTGAGGAACAGAAATGCACACCATTTCAAATAAAAGCTAAAATTGGTTCTAGAATCTGAGGTCTTAATGAAATGTACTGAATGGATTCAGAGGGAAATCTTGAGCATTGCCTCTGCTTTGAAGGAATTCACTCCCATCCTCCAAAGGTAGGTCCAGCTGCAGATGCAGCTGTTTAGCTTAGCCACTGTTTAGCCCATATACAAGACACTGTTTCAAACAGGAACAATAAACACTTCTTCCTTGATATAATTAACATAAATGATTGCATCTTGTTCAGTAGTTAACTGGTAGGAGTAGTTAAAGTTTTAATTATAACAAAACAATGTGATACAGTTATGATTGTTCAGATATAATTATATTGGACGTTGTAACATATACTTTA
>NW_011219544.1:0-513 GCF_000146605.3 Meleagris gallopavo | reverse complement strand
TCGTGGTTTTATTGACTTTTGGTTATCGGTATTTATTCCACATCATGGAGCGCAATGGGAGTTAGAGTCTTAATGCTCCAGTGCCGGGTACCTGTCCGGAATAGAAAAAGAACTACGTAGTCAGGGGGCTATGCGGTCAGAGAGGGGATATAACCCTGGCAAGGTCACCTGATGCTTCCCTTCTTCATCAGGCTCTCCTCCCTGCTGCTCAACCGGATTGTGCATCTCACCTCAGCCTTATCGTAATGCCTACCCACCTTTCGGACGCTCCCTCTCATTATATTTCATATTGTGTTACAGTGTGTTATCTTGCATTCTGATACCACATTTAGGAAATTAGTTTGTTTCTCCTCAGATCGTTGCCACTGTTTTTAATTATTTTGGGGGCCGTGTTTCCCTTTTCTGGAGGTGCGGATTCGTGAAATCCCTCCGCCTCACCAGTCATGGAACAATGGGGAACAGTCATTCCTATTTGGAGAGAACAAGCAATTCGGTATGCCATCAACAATAAAG
>NW_011219543.1:0-559 GCF_000146605.3 Meleagris gallopavo | reverse complement strand
GTGAATGATGGTAGCAGACTGACAGAAGATTCTTCTATCTCAATAAATCTTTTACTGTGAAATATTTGTATTCCAATATACAGTGGAGAGAAAGGATTGCAAAAGAATATTTACTTTTAAGACTTAAAAAAATAAAAAAGAAGAAAATTGGTAATGAAGCAAAAGGATAGTGTTTATAAGATATTTGAAAAAGAATTGCAACAATAAAAATTTTAATTTGGGACACAGGATTTTAGCATTAACAACTTTAGCTGCAAGAGAGCTTTTCAAGGAAGCTAGGATCACCACTACCCTACAGATGGCTTTTGATGGTCCACACAGGCCCATGCTTTGTTTCTTTTTCTACCATTTCCCAAAAATGCAGATTCTGTACTGTGTAATCATTCTAAATAATTCTACTGTAATATCATTAGTCTGCACTTTAATATTGCTTCTTTCATTTTTTCCAAAAATTTACTAAGTTTTACAACACAAACTTCTTGCATATTTATTTTAAAGAAATTCAAATGACCCACAGTGAAACTATTGGAGAAGTAGTTAATCTGTGGGCAATGATATT
>NW_011219542.1:0-353 GCF_000146605.3 Meleagris gallopavo | reverse complement strand
AACATGTTTTGCAAGGCAAAATTGCTTTTCTTTTTTGCTTCTTTTTTTTTTTTTGCTTTATTTTTTTTTATTTTTAATCTTTTTCCTATTTACATAAGACAGCTTCCTAGTGGACAGAAGCATCTGTCCCCATGCTTGGATCTAGATCACTGTTTTTCAGTTATCTGGCTGGATGGATTTGTGTGCTTGGGATACAGGTGCTTGGTGGGGCTGACCCTGACCATAGGAGGGTGCAAGACCCATGGTGCTGCTGCCCCCCACAGACTCCCCATTGCACCTCCCAGATCCAAAGATGCTGATGGCAAGGGTGCCCATAGCAACCACATTTTGGGACCGCTGCTGGCTGCCACTGG
>NW_011219541.1:0-487 GCF_000146605.3 Meleagris gallopavo | reverse complement strand
AAGAGAAAGTAAGATGGCAGGCGTGTACATCAGTCAGCCAGACTACAGATAGCAGCTAGATTAAACAGGATATTTGTGCCAACTGGAGGAATAACGAAGCCCTAGTAAAAGGTTTTTGTTTTGTTCTGATTTTGGCATATACCCACCCTTTTTCACAGGAGAATGCTTAAGTATTATTTTTTTTTTTATTTTGGTTGAGCTTTGAATAAAGGTCACTCTTTCTAGAATTAGTTGGGTCTTTATGTCCACAGGGATAACTGATTACCAGACAAACTATCCTTGATTAGCGAGGCCAGCTCATATTAATCATAGTCACAGTCAGATGGGGCTGTTGCAGTATCATCTAGAATCCACTCAAAATATTCACTCACAATAGCAACAGATCTGCACTCCCTTGCTGGCTTTCTGCAAGGGAAGCAAAAGCAGATCTCCTGTTTTTATTAGCAAAAAATTTGTTCTGGAACTGCTATTGGCACAAAACACCTCC
>NW_011219540.1:0-495 GCF_000146605.3 Meleagris gallopavo | reverse complement strand
AATCTTTGAAGGGCTCTACGGAAGATACACTGTACCTGCTACATAGCTGCATATCATGAATGATCCTCACCTTTCTACAGCAGAAGCTGTTGTAGCAGTTGAAATGGAAGGAAATGTACTGCATTATTTGAAGTTGTCATGAAGAACTGTAGATATTAAAATGTTCGTCCACTGTTCTCCTCCTGCCGTTTTCCTCCACAGCACTTGATAGATCCCTTGGTTGCTGTTGGCTTACGGTCTGAACAAAGATGTTCTCATTTCAAACACAGATAGATTACGTTTTGCCCTAGGGGCATGAAACACAACTAGAGCTGGTTGACATTGGCTGAATGGGAAAAATTGTATCAGAAAGTGGCCTTTTTAGAAAATGAATGCTTTTGTTATGCTGGAAAAGGTTATTTACATCTTTTTTTTTTTTTCCTTTTTTTTTTTTTCCTCTTCAAAATGTTTGTTTTGTAGAGATTTTAAACAATTCATTCATTTCTTCTCTTGTAA
>NW_011219539.1:0-435 GCF_000146605.3 Meleagris gallopavo | reverse complement strand
ACCAAAATTACCATTGCATTTCCCAAAATCTAATGAAATAAGATTTGTTGAGGTGTGAATAATGCAGAAATTGAGAAGCATGCTGTCACTATTAAAAAAAAAAAAAACACAACAGAAATAAACTGCTGGCTTTAACTCTCTGAGAGCCCATACAAGCTGAGATGTGTTCACAAATTAAATCAGACCTTTACCACCTCAAAATTGTGCAGAGTGGGGTGTGAGCAACGGAGCACGGAGTCCCACTCCATGTCTCAGCACAGGGCCATGGCCAGACTTCCCACGTTAATAAATATAAATGGGTGCTTTAATGGCCAATGGGTTCAATCATGGCTTGGCTGTGCTAGGATGAACATAGCTGATCTGGGAAGATAAAGATAGAACACTGCTATCGTGAAAAAGCATTTAAAAAGAAAAGTCATTATCATAAATTCATAT
>NW_011219538.1:0-500 GCF_000146605.3 Meleagris gallopavo | reverse complement strand
AACAGCAGGGCCAGGCGGCGTAGACTATTCCACAGCAGGGCCAGGCAGCGCTAGATTTCCACAGCAGGGCCAGGTGGCGTAGCCTATTCCCTAGCAGAGCCAGGCGGCGTACTGTCTCCTTTGTTGGAACAGGTGGACTAGTATAATCCCTAGAAAGGGCAGGTCGCACAGCATATTCCAGGAGAAGGCAGGCGGCACCGTGTATTTCAAGAAGAGGAAGGCAGCGCTGTATAGTCCAAGAAGAGGCAGGCGGCCCAGTAGAGTCCAAAACGAGGCAGATGGCATAATGTACGCCAAAGCAGGTGCAGGTGGTGTAGTATATTCCAAAAAGAGGCAGGTGGCGTAACGTATTCCAAAGAAGATGGAGGCCGTAGAGTGCATTCCAAATGCAAGGCAGGTAGCATAGAGTACTCCAAAGAAGATGGAGGTGGCATAGTATATTCCAAAGAACCTGCAGGTGGTGTAGTTTATTCCAGAGAAGCTGCAGGCAGGATAGTACA
>NW_011219537.1:0-562 GCF_000146605.3 Meleagris gallopavo | reverse complement strand
GGGATAAGCTGACCTACATCTGCTAATCACTAAAGACGTGCTTGGCTTTGTGAACTTCCTAAAAGAGATAAAGCCTATTTTTTATGTCACTGATTACTGTAAATCATGTACTTTCTGATCTTGCTTTGGTTAACTGAAAATCTACTTGTTCTGTGTGGACACCCTTTAGGATTTGAGCAAATTTAGCTTATGTAATTGTATCTATGACAAAAAAAACCAAACAAACAAGGATGAGTGTAGTAGGCAATCCTATGGTCCAGCCTAGACTAATATATTGTCTTGCAAAGTGTCCAGAAACAGATAAAATGTAAAGAGCGTTGGAACGTGGTCTGTGTTCAGGGGTACTTCTCTGGAATTTATTATTGCCCTGAATAACAAGTCTTTATGTTTAACCTTGTGTGCTTTACATTCTTGACTAGGTAGTCAAGAGAAGAACTATTACTTTCTTAATTTTTATTTTTTTTGGAGGGTTAGATGTAAGTTTCCTTTTTCCACTCTATTCCCACCTCTCCTCTCTGCCCCAGCAAAACTTCAGTGCAGAGCCTTTGTGGATTGGATGACC
>NW_011219536.1:0-490 GCF_000146605.3 Meleagris gallopavo | reverse complement strand
ACACGTACAGTCCTGTGTTTGACTGATTCCATATGTCTAACCACATGTCCTTGCCCCAGATCGGCCGGGCATGGATAGTCCATTCTTGGGTGGCCCACTGTGCAATCCACAAAGTGAGCCCCTGGTACACAGCCCAACTATCCGTACAGATTTTCAAGATACCATCACCGGGTTCCTTAGTTATAACCATCCACACGGCTCGCAGTTCTGCCCATGGGCTGCTCTGCCCATCCCCCTCGTCAAACCAGATTGTCTCAGTAGAAGGATGGTATGCTATTGCTCTCCACTTGCTCGGATTGCCCTTGCTGGATCCATCTGTGTACCAAGCATCTTCAGGGATAGGGTATTTTTCCTCCTGAACGGGACTCTTCTGCGGTGGAGCGACCAGTATTCCTTTCGGTGCATCACTGTGATATGTTCCTGGGCCTAGGATCTTCTGAAGTTCTTCTTTCAAAGGGGATGAAGACAGACTGCTCCTTTGGCTGAGATA
>NW_011219535.1:0-336 GCF_000146605.3 Meleagris gallopavo | reverse complement strand
TTTGTAATCGGTATCGGAACGTCTCTCTCTCTCTCTCTCTCTCTCTTTCCTGTTTTATTTGATTTTATTAGTCTCAATTTCAATCAGATTGTATTATATTGTGTTATCTTGCATTCCGATATCATAATTAGTAAAATAAGTTTTCCTCCATAGATTGTTGCCGCTGTTTTTTTGTTTTCCTCCCTTCCTTCCCATTTTGTGGGCTGGGAAGGGGAGGGCAGGGGCCTACCGCCCCCCTGTCACGGGTGTAGATTGATCTCGTTAACTCCGTGACAGTTTGATAGGAGGGGATTGGGGAAGCAATATCCTCCCACTTTAAGCAAGGATCAGGTTTGT
>NW_011219534.1:0-496 GCF_000146605.3 Meleagris gallopavo | reverse complement strand
CTCCTTAAATTACTGAGCTACTACATGGGTAAGTGATATTCTTTTCAATTGGCAGGTAAATCTTTTTTTTTTCTTTTTTTTTTTTTTTTCTTTTGTCAAGAGATAGAGAACAGAACTTATGATTCCACAGAAGCCCAAAACAGTGATAGAATTAATTCCAAGGAACAAAGAAAAAAAGAAGCAGTTGATCTAAAATACACTGTATTTGTCTTTCTGATTTACTTGCTAATAGGGAGAGGGAAAGATGCACCTTAAAAGATAAGCAAAAGCTCAGCTTCGGGCTATGCCATAAGGAATAGAAGTATTCAACATCTCTTTTCAAAGCTGCTTTGCTCTGATAGACTGTGTCCACATCCTGCCCCAACCAACCAAGTACACACATAAGAACATGCTCACTGATCCTTGAAACATCTTGCAGATTCTACTGTCAGATTCCAGCAGCCACTGAGCACAAACATGTCTATTTCCTCATTATCTTTCCAAACAGCTAGAACAG
>NW_011219533.1:0-478 GCF_000146605.3 Meleagris gallopavo | reverse complement strand
GTTGTGTATTGCTGTGTCCAGGGTTTGTCAAATGCTTGCTATGGAAGCTTCCCCTGGAATACTGCTGCCTGCTGATGCATGGAAAAGTCTTGCTAGGATGGGGTGCCCTGCTGGCTGACCTAGAAATGACAGCTCATGTATTTTGACCCTCTCTGTTGGGACTTTGAAGCCTGGGAGGCTTTAGCTTGGGATTTGTTTTTTTCACTGTTTATTGTTGACAAATAATTCTACTTAAATATTAATATTTAGGTTTCTTTTTCATTTAGTTATAAATATTATAGTTTAGTTCCAGTTGAAACATTTATGGAGATTTTAAAATTAGGTGAAAAGACGAAGCAATGCAGAAAATGGTAGAACCATGCAGAGAGAAGAAAAAAAAAAGAAAACATTCTAAAATTTCAGTCTAACAAAGATGATCACTTGAATGGTTTTTGGGGGCGACCAGATGATTGTTTTTAGAAGCTGCAAAGTTGGGATG
>NW_011219532.1:0-465 GCF_000146605.3 Meleagris gallopavo | reverse complement strand
AAGACGGAAGTAAAGAAGGCCATTCAGTAGCTCTGCCTTCTCAGCATCCCCCGTTATCCAGAACCCCCCCTCATCTAGTAAGGGGCCCACATTCTCTCCAGTTTTCCTTTTGCTGTTAACATACTTGAAGAAGCCTTTTTTATTATCCTTTATCACTTTAGCTAGATTCAATTCCAGACGGGCTTTAGCCTTCCTCGTTGCATCCCTGCAGGCCCTGACTACATTCCTATATTCTTCCCAAGTGGTCAGACCCTTTTTCCACATTTCATGGACCTTCTTCTTTCCTTTGAGCTTGCGCATCAGCTCCTTGCTCATCCACACAGGTCTCCTGCCACCTTTTCCCAATTTCTTGCTCACAGGGACGCACCGATCCCGAGCTTGGAAGAAGAGCTGTTTAAATGCTGACCAGCTCTCAGAGGCCCCTTACCTTCTAACGCCCAAGCCCACGGGATAGCTCCAAGTAGG
>NW_011219531.1:0-388 GCF_000146605.3 Meleagris gallopavo | reverse complement strand
TTGGAAGATGAGTATGCTCTGCAATGCTGAGCAGTGCCTTACTCATAAAAGGTGGGTAAGAAGAAACTGGAATGCTCAGCTTCGAGCCACAAAGGTCTTGATACATAAGTCATCATTTTCACAGTGTGGTCTTAGAGGTGCAGGTTTTCTCATGCAGCATGACTGGTCACTGGGCCTATAGAGAGATATTGGATAATCCTCTCCTACAGCTTTCTGCTTTACAGCGGAAGTGATGTTTTTTGGAGCCACATCTATCATCTTTCTTTCATACATAGTTTTTTTTACTATATTTTTTTTCTTCTTCATTTTCGTAAGCTGTATCTGAGAGGATGTGGCTGCGTGGTTATTTTGCTTGATAAAGTGATGCTAAAAGCATTCAGCATTAAGA
>NW_011219530.1:0-475 GCF_000146605.3 Meleagris gallopavo | reverse complement strand
CGTTGCCGTGTACGGCCGGGCTGTTACGTGCGAATGCGTGAGGACAGGGGGCCACTGATCAGGAGCCACCTTTGCCTGTCTGTCCTGTGTTGTTTTTTGTTTTCTGAGTTACGACAGGACAGACTTGTAGCGGATCTGTTGAAATTGCAAATTCGAGATCTAATTTAGTATTTTTTATTTTCCTGGTGAATGCAGTCTGTTGATTCAGGATTCTGGTCATTGTGTATTGAAATGTTATAAACTTGACCTATTAGAAGATGCAGAATTGGTTTCTTCTTGTTAATATGCCCATTCTTAGTCTATGTTTCTATATGGTTTTGACAAGTTGTTTTCATTCTCTCAAGTATTATTTCTCATTTTAGCACGATTTCAAGTATTTAATAGCGGTCAGGCCATTGTGGAGGCAGCCAATTGTCTTTCTTTGTGATCAGTATATCTTTGTTAACTCCCTAAAAGTAATCTGCCACATAGTACG
>NW_011219529.1:0-475 GCF_000146605.3 Meleagris gallopavo | reverse complement strand
ACAACTCTTGCTCTGCTACCATTCAAAAAGCGCAGGGCAGGTCTTTGGCCAAAGATGACTTACCTCCGTCGTGATCTACTGCTGTAGAAAGGAAGAAACCTCACTGAGACCACTGAAATCTGGAGCAAGTTCAAAACGTCATCTTCACTATAGCATTCTAGTAATAATAAAGCAGAAGATGAAAAGCTGTTTTAAATCAGTATCCTGATGAATGTACAGGCTACGATGATCAGGTATCCTCACAGCACAGAACATAGCACCAGCCTCCCCAGTTCTTCAGCTATTTGCTGAAAGAGGCTGTCCTACAGCATACTCATTCTCTGCTTTTCCATACAAATTCATAGGTAGCAGTAGATACAAGCTTGCTTTTATATCATGCTGTAGAACTTCATGGACTGAAGTTTTTAATACTGCCTGCAAAAGTGGAGCTTTTCAGGCTTTGAGTTTCAAACCGGACTCTGATTCCAATTATTTT
>NW_011219528.1:0-404 GCF_000146605.3 Meleagris gallopavo | reverse complement strand
TTCCCCACAAGACATATATCAGCCATCTCTTAAGTAGTTTGTCTGGATGCAAGAGATGGCACTGTAACAAAGGCTGTTTATGCATGCCTTATGAATAGGAGTTCTTGCTCACTGGCAGAATGGATCTGGTTGTTCTTTTTTTTTTTTTTCTTTTTCCAGCTGCAGCATTACTGACACTATGTTAGAATGTCACTCCCCTTAGGCGTGTGAACAGTGAAACTCTCATTTACATTTCCCAATTTCTCTAGTAGAGAGCAGCAAGATGCTTTCCATACTTCATATACTTCAAATAGAAATTAACAGTTTTTTTGTTTCTCGACAAGAGGGGAAAACACCAAGGAAAATATTTATTAGCATTTCTCTGTCCACTGGAAACACTACAGCTGTGGAGAAGTTACCTGTGC
>NW_011219527.1:0-475 GCF_000146605.3 Meleagris gallopavo | reverse complement strand
ATATATATATATATATATATATATATATAAATAAAACTACAAACTAAACTAAATTAATTTTTTTCCTCTTATCTGTCTGAAAGACTGCTAACAAGATTCACCCCTGAGAAGTAGGTGGTGTTCTTTCACTGGAAATGCATGTGGAGCTGAGGTGCCCCCTTATAATCTCTGTATTGTTTTTGAGATTTTTATGCAGTGAAGTTGAATTATATGAAATAGAATGCAGAGTTGTTCCTGGGACTTGGTGATTTCATGGACAATGTTTTCATCTTCAGCAGTCTGAAGATTATTTTAATTGGTGGCTTGTTGATTGTATGAATTGCAGTCTAACAGTTGGACATTCATAATTTCTTTTAAATAAAAGATATTTTAGAAGTTTGTAATCTCAAAAAGCAGGTTTAAGTCATAATTCTAAAGTGCAGATTCCAAAATACCAAACCCAGTTTTTATTCTAGATGCAGCCTTTTCAAGGGAT
>NW_011219526.1:0-512 GCF_000146605.3 Meleagris gallopavo | reverse complement strand
TTCCAATACTATCAATATAATATTACATGCACTGTGGAATTTAGAGTGACAGGAGAATGCTTACTGAACTGGACTGTAGAGTCTATGTGTTTTCTCATCGCTAGATATCTTTATAAGTGCCTAGAATATTTTTAAGCTATTTTAAAAGGAAAATATATTTATTATGTAAGTGCTTATTGTTTGTCAAACAATGAGGCTGTCATTTTGTGGAAATATTGAAGGGGGAGGGGACAGGAGGGAAGGTAAGCATCCAACCAATATTAGCTCTGAAGTGCTGTGTAATTGTAAAGGGCCCTGGGCAAAAACAAAACATAGATGTGCAGTAGTCATGGCACATCTTGTCTTAACTTGTCTTTGTTAGTGTAAGTGAAAAGGTTAATGCTGTTCAATTCTGTCAACACAGAATGAGGCACTGTAGCACCTTTGAAATCTAAACTTACCCACAGTGCAACTGATGTGATTCCTCAGAGCATCGTATTAGTTACAAGTTAGTTTAGTAATATGAATGCCAA
>NW_011219525.1:0-369 GCF_000146605.3 Meleagris gallopavo | reverse complement strand
TTTTTTTTAAACACACATTGCACTCTTGTTATTATAGTCAGGAGTAACGCTCTAGCTATGATCTCTACTGCCTTAACCACTGCATTACTGTTTGTTTTTTTTGTTTGTTTGTTTATTTGTTTGTTTTCCACAAAGAGGGTGATAACACCTTGTGCTGATGTATCTAGCATGGTATTCACGCAGGGACAGTTCTCCTAAGAACAAGCTGCTGCTTACATTTACCCACTAGGGAGATGGTGGAGTTACCATCCCTGGAGGTGTTCTAGAAACTTTTGGATGTTGTTTAGTGGAGAGGTATTGGTAGTAGGTAGATAGTTGGACTGGATGATCTTGGAGGTTTTTCCAACCCTGGTATTCTATGATATGATC
>NW_011219524.1:0-499 GCF_000146605.3 Meleagris gallopavo | reverse complement strand
GAAAATTCATAGGGGAATTCATAGAACCACAGAATCCTTAGTGTTGGAAGGTACCTTTGAAGGTCATTTAGTCCAACTCATCCACATCTAGCTCAGGTTGCTCAGGGCCTGATCCAGCCTCGTCTTGAAAGTCTCCAGGGACCCAGACTAGCTAAAGGGATATTCCATACATGACATCATGAGAAAAATCTTCAACAGCTGTCGGGAGTGGGGCAAGGGGAGTGTCCACGGCTCAGAGACTGGCCGGGTATCAGTCAACATGTCAGTTGTTTTGTAAATATATATTGTATTATTACCTGTACTATTATTTCCCCTTTCTCAATTTTCTCTTCCTTTTCTGTCTTAGTAAATCGTTTTATCTCAACCCACAAGTTTGTAATTTTTTAATTTATTTAAGAAAAGAAATTAATTTGCCCCATCCCACTGTGAGGGGAGAGCAAGCAAATGACTGTGTGGTGCTGAGCCACCAGCTAAGTCAAATCACAACAGGCATCTCCTC
>NW_011219523.1:0-452 GCF_000146605.3 Meleagris gallopavo | reverse complement strand
AAGTATTTGTCTGCTTAAAGAATGATTTTTAGCTGTTTCAATTCATTTTTCTGCTTTTTAAACACTAATCATTTGTCTCTCAGTATTGAATAGAACTGTGTTAGTGATGCTTCCTTGCTGAGTCAAAATGGTGCTGACCATTTATTCAGAAAAAAATAAGTAACATTTGTGTGCATTTCACAGCTTCTTTTGTCTTTTTTTTTTAATTTATATTTTATACATTTTAATGTAAAGAATTAAAAATCAGAGTTTTTTGCTTAGGAAGTATGCCTTCATATGCTCCCGAAACACAGTGACTACTGCAAGGATGCTTCCTTTTGGTGACATGCAGTTGTTCATAAAATGTTCAGTTAAACTGTTGGGTTTTGGTTTGCTTGTTTTTGTATGTAGTAATGTATGATGAGGGTAGGATTCGAATATGAACTAACTAAAATCTCACTAAGAAATGTCCT
>NW_011219522.1:0-413 GCF_000146605.3 Meleagris gallopavo | reverse complement strand
TAGGTAACCCTCACCACAGAACAGATTGATTCGATTTTTTTCTTGAAAGGTTTAACCACCAGTTCCTCTTCACTCTTGAGATCCTTACTGTGGAAGAGGTGTGCTCCTTTGGAGCAGCAGAGAGAGCTTTGCTCCACCCCTGCTGTTGAAGTCTAGATGCTGCTTATAGGTGGCAGAGAGAGAAGCTGAGAACTTGCCAGATTGAGCTCTCTCGTTCCAAGCACTGTGTGATACCCAGTGAAGGCAAGAGTGTGACATGGTCCTGCTTTTTTCTGACAGCCTTGATGGGACTGACAGACTTCGGTGAGATGTGATATTCTGAGGGGGAAGACTGGGGCAAGATAGCACTCCGTCATTTCTGGAGGGGGAGGGGAATATAAATGCTATCTTCCTGGTAGAACTGGAAATATTTT
>NW_011219521.1:0-532 GCF_000146605.3 Meleagris gallopavo | reverse complement strand
CGGAGACATTTCAATAGATCTTATGTTAAAAGATTTATTTTAATTTCTTGATTGCAGTCTAGAGACATTTTATATCTGCAAATCTTAATACACTCAGACTCTATATACATGTAATTATATACTTTTATACTGTAGTGAAAAGAACTGTAGTTCTTTTTGCTGATTTTGCAACAGTATAGTTATTTTAAGAACTATGCTACCTGAGGGTCAGTTTTGCTACTTGTATTGATTTGACTAGTGTGGGAAAGAAAAATATGACAAAATATGATTTAAGATGTTGAGAAATAAAAAATAAAATAAATACTTTTATAAACTTTTAACTGAAGCAAAAAAGATCTAATAAAAAAAAAAAATTATATAAAACAGAGCAAGTTTACCAATTTGATTCTTAGCATTGTCTTGACAGTTCTGAATTGCTAAAGTGCTGAAATACAGATGTTTAATTTAAAATAATTGTATTTGAAATGCTGCAAAACATTTTAAAAGTTTCTAAATGATTGAAAAAAATGCAGAGCTATAGATACGAAATACA
>NW_011219520.1:0-368 GCF_000146605.3 Meleagris gallopavo | reverse complement strand
GTGCTCTGCTACCAGAAACAGAATTAGTCTCTTCCCAATCAGTGGCAACTGGACAACTTCATTTTCCCTACATTTGTAGCTCAGAACCTTCAGCTCATTCTTTGGACCTTTTTTTTTTGTACACAAAATTTTGTCTTTGTGGGGAATTCTGTTCTTACTTACCAGTGAGCAACAGAACCTGGAGATGGGGGGAGAGAGTAAAATGTAGGGAACAGAGAATTTTTCCTCTTGAGAATGGTGATCTCATTGATTCTGAGCACCTCTTATAAAAGATTTCCACAATTTCATGGAGGAAACCCACTTTTTTTTTCCTTCTAAATGAACAGGGTACTGGAGAGGATTTCCCCTCTCCTGACAGTAGACCACAT
>NW_011219519.1:0-405 GCF_000146605.3 Meleagris gallopavo | reverse complement strand
TGTGATTGTTCATAGACTTTTGATGGTCACATGGACTGATTGCAACCCCCAGCACCTACAGAAACTGACACAGGTGTTGCTAGACCAAATTATAGCATCAGGTGGTAGGTCAGGATTTACTTGACATTTAAAAAAAAAAAAGAAAGAAAAGGAAAAAAAAAAACACTTTATTATCTAAAAGCTTTTATAGTTAGCAGGTTTGTTGCACAATTCTACAGCTTTATCTCACTCCCACTGAATGCAATGAAAAGTTACCTTTGCATACACAAGTAGCTTGATTGGAGCCATAAAACACCCTAAGAGGAAGTAATTTGGTTTACTGATTTGTCTAGTGAGAATATTTGGACTTTGAAATGTGGTATGCACATTGTGTTCAATAACAGCTCTCACTTCCATTTTTCTCAA
>NW_011219518.1:0-421 GCF_000146605.3 Meleagris gallopavo | reverse complement strand
CATCATGCTTTATGCTTGGTACTGCTTTTTCCTAGACTTGCATTGTTTCGCTTTATCTGCATGAAATAGTGTTGTAGTCAGTCAGTAATGGTGTGATGAAGTCTTGGCAGTATGCACTGTGGCAGTGAAAAGAACTGGCAATGAATGAACTTCTCCAGCGTTTAGAAAAACAATTTTTTTTTTTTTTTGTTATCACATTGAAGAGTCATCCTGTGCTCAGAGATTAATTCAGGTCGTGGTGCCAATTAGATCTTAATAATAAAGATAATGAAGCTCTGATTACTTTGAGAGGTCAGGCATGTCTGCCATTGGAGGTCCTCAAGTCAGGCAAACCTCTGGCAGGATGGCAGAGCTGTGGTGGATCCTGCTGAGGAGGAAGCTGGCCTGCCATGAGCTGCCATTACGGGTCTTCCTGAACTTT
>NW_011219517.1:0-628 GCF_000146605.3 Meleagris gallopavo | reverse complement strand
CCCTTGATGAAGATTAATTTCTTAAGGAAGATATGTTTTTGTTTAGGTAACTGATAGTCATTTTTGTGTAGATTCATAATTAGTATAAAACCATTTCCCACTTAAATATCAACAACCATGGCCATACCAACAATGTTTTAATTAGCTATCCTTTTCTTTCACAATCTGCAAAGATAAATAGGCACTTAAAGAGGAAAGAGTGAAGTGATTAATTTTGAAATATTGATTGTGAAAGGATTAATGGTGACTAGCTCAAATTCAACAGCTTTAGACATAAATATCTACTAGGTAGCTCATAAAAATCATAGCCACATGACCAAAAATGCATGTGTAATTAGGATGGGAGTAGATGGGAATGTCTTTTATTTTATATCAGTCCTTTCTGTAGGCATCTCAGCACCATTCATAAAAGCAATTAATTTCACTCTCTTCTTTTTTTAATCAGCGCAGAGTATTTGACTAGTACATAGAGAAGAATAATAAATGTAAATACCTTTCTTAAAGTCAGAGTAAAAGATATATGTTTTTCCATTTTATAACTTAGTTTTATGTTAAAAAATTATATTATTAAACAATAATAAATTTTAGAATTGTGTTGTACATGCATTTGGTAATGTTGGATCCTTCT
>NW_011219516.1:0-366 GCF_000146605.3 Meleagris gallopavo | reverse complement strand
CATTGTCCAGAGCTTATTGCATTGTATTAGCTCTGCAGAACAGTAACATGAAGCAATAATCAGTACTTCATCCTCACTTTCTTAATTTTTAACACTGGTTAACTCTGTCACATAGACTGAGTGGATGATCTCCATTTCATCAAGAATGAATTTAGTCTCTACCATCAATCCCATTTTGAAGCAGCCAGTGATACGACGCTGTTTCGCCTTGGGAGACAGATGAGTCTGTGTTTCGAGGAAGTCCATTCCAATGCAAGGTATCCATAAATATTAATCTTTAATATATTTAATAGAAGCTTGGTTACAAATGAGGCTACTCACATCCATGGTGTTCTGTTCCTATATAGAAATACAGTACAAAAGACT
>NW_011219515.1:0-329 GCF_000146605.3 Meleagris gallopavo | reverse complement strand
TCCTCCAATTCACGTTCTACAGTTATAGGTATGTAAGAGTTCAGTCACCCATATATAAGTAGGATTAAAACATTTTAGTTCATTGTTGGTGTTGGTCAATGACTTATTAGTATGTTTCTCTATTTTATCCTACTGTAATCATAACTTTTTATTTTGGATGTACTACTCATATTTTGTTGCTACATTTAATTCTTAAATTTAGTTCTCTTTAATTTTAACTTACAACTTTTTTTTTATTATTTTTAATTCTGTGCCCACTAAATTTACTGTACTGTTAACCTCCCCAAACAAAATTGGTGACACTTGTCCTTCTGGATGATGGTAATATT
>NW_011219514.1:0-530 GCF_000146605.3 Meleagris gallopavo | reverse complement strand
TAAAAAATAATTGGAATCAGAGTACCGGTTTGAAACTCAAAGCCTGAAAAGCTCCACTTTTGCAGGCAGTATTAAAAACTCAGTCCATGAAGTTCTACAGCATGATATAAAAAGCAAGCTTGTATCTACTGCTACCTATGAATTTGTATGGAAAGCAGAGAATGAGTATGCTGTAGGACAGCCTCTTTCAGCAAATAGCTGAAGAACTGGGGAGGCTGGTGCTATGTTCTGTGCTGTGAGGATACCTGATCATCGTAGCCTGTACATTCATCAGGATACTGATTTAAAACAGCTTTTCATCTTCTGCTTTATTATTACTAGAATGCTATAGTGAAGATGACGTTTTGAACTTGCTCCAGATTTCAGTGGTCTCAGTGAGGTTTCTTCCTTTCTACAGCAGTAGATCACGACGGAGGTAAGTCATCTTTGGCCAAAGACCTGCCCTGCGCTTTTGAATGGTAGCAGAGCAAGAGTTGTCATTAGACTTTCTCATTAGCTATTTCCTCTGTGAGGTTCTATGAGATGAGGTG
>NW_011219513.1:0-414 GCF_000146605.3 Meleagris gallopavo | reverse complement strand
ATGGTGACTCCATCATTTCCCTGGGCAGCCTCTTCTAATAACTCACCATTTTTATCTCTTTCTGAGACAAAATTTTTTCCTAATATCCAACCTAACTTGATGTTCTTCTCTTTGAAACCCAGCATTATTTAGCCAAATCTACCTTTTAGACTTGGAAATACTCAGCAGGTTAAGGACTAGCGAGGAGGTGATCCTCGCCCTCTACTCTGCCCTGGTAAGGCCTCATCTGGAGTACTGTGTCCAGTTCTAGGCTCCCAATACAAAAAGACAGGGATCTCTTGGAAAGAGTCCAGCAGAGGGCCACAAAGATGGTGAAGGGCCTGGAGCATCTCCTGTGAAGAAAGGCTAAGTGAACTGGGTCTATTTAGCCCTGAGAAAAGACGACTGAGAGGGGGCCTGAGTCCAGGTTTATAA
>NW_011219512.1:0-374 GCF_000146605.3 Meleagris gallopavo | reverse complement strand
GGCTGGAAAATGTCTTTAATCTAGTAAAAGAGAAGCTTCCTTTCTTCCACTCTGATTTCATCCCTATTTTGCTTTTAGAAACTATTTCTAAGAAATTAATCAGTGTTTTCTAGAAAAAGAAAAAACAAAAACCCCACAACTTCTGTTAGAAATCCCCATCCCCATGGTCTACTGGCTAGAAACAACACAGCCATGTCCTAAGACATCCATCTCTTATTTACCACTAGATGATTCACAGCTCGCTGACGTCTTCCCAATGACTCCCACCTGAATATGTGCAGTATCCACACCTCCAGATTAAATCCTCCATGATGAGCAGAAAGTTTAGAGACTGAGTACTGACAACTAGCTGCCTTGAAATAGCATAATACTCC
>NW_011219511.1:0-510 GCF_000146605.3 Meleagris gallopavo | reverse complement strand
TTGCCCCCACTCTTCCCTCTCCAGGCCCTGCTCTGCCTCCGCTCAACCCTTCCTCTCTTCTCCTTCTCTCACCCAGGACTGGGACAGCGCTGAAAATTACAAGCCACTCATCGAGGTGTACTTCCCAATCCTGGGAAAGCTGCTGGGTCACCTCTGCCTTTTTCAATCGTGGCTTCGATAGCACCAGAATTCCAACTTCAGAAGCGCTTCATTGCCTCCACGCATTTGTCCAACAAGAAAGAAGTAAGAGAAGATGGGTTGGGCAGCATCTCTCTGCTCCTATGTCTGCTCGTTTCTCCTATTCTTATGCTTCGTGAAGCCTGACCATGGAGTTTTGCAAGTTCCCCAAGCTCCTTTACTCTTCTGAGCAGCTTCACCATTCCTAAGCTCCCTCTTGTTCCCAGCACCCATCACCTTTAGCTGTGTAATCCCTTTCCTTCACTCTCCTCAACCCATAGGGTCCCATCAACCTATGTCTGCTCACCATTGCTCTCCATGCACAGGTCTCCT
>NW_011219510.1:0-465 GCF_000146605.3 Meleagris gallopavo | reverse complement strand
CTGTTTACTGATATATAGATCTGATATATAGATCTGATAATATTACTAAATCATCCATCAGAAGTGAGAAAATATTTTTCTGGTGATAATTTTTTGGTAAAAAATGAGAAAGTACTACTTTGTTGATAAGTTTTCATTAAAAACAAATACTGATTGTGCTTCTGAATCAGAGAAAATGAGAAGTGAATAGAAAATATCCTCAGTTATATTAATTAAAACCAAAACTAAAACCAAACTAAACTCCAAAATCCAAACATGTAAAACATTATAAGAAGTTTTAAATTAAGCCATGTTAGCAGATTTGGGCATTAATCAAACCTATGGAAAATCACCATGGTACATCATAATTTTATTCAGCATTAGTATTTTGTGAACTTAGTTTTATTGTTCTGTGTATGTCACAGTAATTCTGAAAAACTGATTAATCGCTAAAATTACTCTGAAATACTTGTGCTCAGATGGAGT
>NW_011219509.1:0-393 GCF_000146605.3 Meleagris gallopavo | reverse complement strand
TTTTAGACATTATAAAGAAACGTCTAGAAAATGCATTTCAAAATGTCCATGACTGAGAAGAATATTACCCTTCTGATGCATCACTGTGTGAAAATTCAACACAAAGGGAGCCTCAAGTAAGAGGTAAGGAGGATTTGGGTTGGTCTTTTGTGGCTAAATAAGCAGGAAATGGGAAAGTTTTGATTAAAAATAGAAGTAATTAATCCAAAATATAAAAGGTATTTGTTCAAATCTGAAATGAAATCAACATATTTAAATAATCTTAACAAACACAAAATGAAAGTATAAAAGCCTATATGACTAGACTTCAGCACCCAGTGTTAGAAACGTTTGCAGTGTCTGAAGCAACACAGATCACTGAAGATGCTGCCTCAGTATTATACTTATCAAAAT
>NW_011219508.1:0-527 GCF_000146605.3 Meleagris gallopavo | reverse complement strand
CCCATTATATACAGTTCTCTTATTTATGTCATTTAAAAAATAATAATTATACTCACTAGAAAAAGAAGAAAGAATGGAATATTAAACACACTTGGGCACTGTTAGTCCTGATCAAAAAAACACCCTAGCTTTTCTTCTGTGCCTTTCTTCTCCCCACTCAGTGTTCTCTCAGGTCCACTGACTCCAACCCCAGCTAAAACTGGGGCAAGGATAACTTCTTTCTCCAGTAGCAGATAGGACTGGGTTGCACTGTGCTTTAACTGCTTACTGCATTGCTTTCTGTATTATCTGGGGGAAGAGGAGATATCCTGTACTAAGTGAGCGCATTCACTGAAAAGCAATATATACTGTGCAAATTCAAGCTGGATAAAACACTCCGTTTCTTTTCCTGGTTTATGCACAGAAATTTTAGAGAAATTGAGGAGACCAGACTTGATGTCCCTCATACTCAGTGCTTATTTATTTTGTTTCTTTTTTTCAAAGTAAAAGAAAAAGTGAATTAATTCTTCTCCTCTGTGTAAGAGGTA
>NW_011219507.1:0-505 GCF_000146605.3 Meleagris gallopavo | reverse complement strand
GTTATGTTTCAGAATAACAAACAGGGCTACTTAAACTACTGCCTAATTATGAAACTTAGAGAGTTATCAGAAGTAAAACCTTTTACATCTCCACCAATGAAAAGTTTTACTTCTTTTTTAATGGAGAAATTGCCATCCTTCCTTAAGAAACTGTACACAATGCTTCCTTCATTGTTAAAGCATGTTTCAGGAAATCCATTTTTAAAAGTCTGTGATCAAACCACGGAAACAGTATATAGAAATTGAGTTCACAAGTACCTTAGGAAGGAAACAGAATGATAATACTCAGAGTCACTATTTCCTGTATTAGAAAAATAAAAACAGCACTGAAATACAGCTTCAGTTTAAATGGAAATTACAACAAACATTGCTGAAGATCAGCAGATCTTTTTTAAAACAATAATGTAACTAATTGTTTTTACATTTAGGCAATATTTCCATCAATTCTAACAGCAAATAATTAATTAATATCTTCCCTATTTCCCTCCACTCCACATCCTAATGT
>NW_011219506.1:0-517 GCF_000146605.3 Meleagris gallopavo | reverse complement strand
TTCTTTTACCATTTGATCTCTCTTCTAAAAATAATAATAATATAATAATTAGAAATAATTCATACTCCAGCATGTATTTTTTATTTTTTATTTTTTTTTAAGGTAAAAGCTAAAGTTTAAGCTGTAATAAGTTGAAAATCAAATGACTCAAGCTCACTAGTAAATACATACGTATCTTAAAACTGAACATCTTTGAGTAATTTTGGGGGGTGTTGGCACGTGTTTTCTGACATACGTGGCTAGCTTTCCTTGAAAGGGCAACCTGCATTTTTCCTGCCTATGCCTAGTGGTGCGTGGCTGCAGCTTTGCTGCTAACAGTACCTGAGCTAACAAGGCAAGAGAAAGGGGAACTCCTGCTGTTACCACAAGGCAGGCAGGAGCTAAAACTATTTAGAAACCAAACCCAAAGCACTCAAAACCAGCTAGAGTTTTCTGTCAATATCAATTATAAAGGAGTTGATTGGTAATGTGTATCATGACAGAAAACTCCTGTTCGAGATTCTGTACTCTCTGGATT
>NW_011219505.1:0-354 GCF_000146605.3 Meleagris gallopavo | reverse complement strand
CAATGAGTCAGCCAGTGGAGGCACAGGTGAAGGCAATTCACCTGTGCTGCAGAAGGGGTGGAGCCTGGCTCCACCTCTCCCTAGACCCATTTAAGAGCTGACTGCCAGTGGGGAAGGATCTCTCTGGAGATCTGCTCCATTGGAGTTCACCTCGCAAGCCCAGGATTGGGTGAGTGACTTTCTCTCATTACTGCAATATAAATTATATTAGTCAAGCTCCTGGATATATATCTATACCATATATCCATTGATTATACAAATACATACTGAGAAGGCCATGAAAAAAACTGTTTTAAGGGACTGTTTCTCTGTCAAAATCTACTAAAAATATGCACGTGAAGTGGATATTAGCTA
>NW_011219504.1:0-375 GCF_000146605.3 Meleagris gallopavo | reverse complement strand
AAGGGGTGGAATCTGGTTCCAAGCCTTCATTTAAGGGTTGGCTGCCACAAGGGGATGGTTTTTCTACCTGGAGATCTTTCTACTGGAGTATTTTGTGTTTCCTGATTTTTTTGACAGGTAAGTGAATCCTTATTTCTTTAGTTGGCTTGCAATTATCATCCCTTTTTTTGGATTTTTTTAGGGGCTGGTTCTCTGCTATTGCCTTTCTATACACTTAGTACAACATCAAAATATTTCTTGTATATATTTCTTCTGCTTTTCTGAAAAAGCAAGTTCTGGAGAATCTGTTTTGATTTTATCTTTTATAATCACATTAATTTGAGTATGAGGAGGCTGTGTTTCATTTATGAAGTCTCCATATCTTCAGGAAAATAT
>NW_011219503.1:0-407 GCF_000146605.3 Meleagris gallopavo | reverse complement strand
GGAAACTTGGAAAAAAAAAAAAAAAGTTTACTGTCATTGTGCATATACATATCTACTGTAAAATATGCACCTTACCCTGGCATGGGCTGCAGTCCTATGAGCCTTCAGTAAGATGTGAAATATTTCACCCGTACAAGACTGTTCTGTGATGATAGTTTTCATTCTAGTTGTTGCCTGTGAAGTGCTACTGCATTTCTTGTCACAGCATTTTAGAAGATGTTCTACTCCCAGCCCCCTACTCTGAGGGCTGGGAACTTCTTAGCTGTGAGATATATAGAGATTGAGGGGAAGGGGAAAAGAAGGAACAAATATCTTTTCCTCTCTTGTTTTAATTGCAAGTGTGAACAGAACAATTTGAGACTACTCTTTCATTCTTTTCAGTGAAGCTAACTGCTGAACTCATAAGC
>NW_011219502.1:0-446 GCF_000146605.3 Meleagris gallopavo | reverse complement strand
TTTTCCCATAAGTCCAGCTCCGCCTACTACACCCAGTTTCCCACTCCCTCTTTCATCTCTTCAGCAGACACCCTTTTCTTCTTCATCCTTTTAATTAGGTAACAGTCCTCAAGACCTACCAATAGCTCTGCTCAAATTACCCCATGATTTCCATTGCCACCTTTATTGTCCCAGGTTTCTCCTCTCAGCCTTAACCATTTGCCAGATCCTTCCTCCCTCTCAGCTAACACTCCCTTTGTTTAGCCTTGCCCGTATTTTTTTTTTTTTTTTTCCTTCTGGCACTTCCAGATTCCTCCTCCATTTGTAAATCATCTTTTGTCAAAGCATGTGTTCCAGTGCACCCACTTCTCTCATCTGTGTCTTGTTCAGGTATTCAAACACACTAGGCACGTCTGTTCTTTATCAAGCCTCCCTTTTTCGCTCTGGTTGGGTGGTTACAGAAGGTC
>NW_011219501.1:0-398 GCF_000146605.3 Meleagris gallopavo | reverse complement strand
CCTATGAAAGAGAAACGAGAATGGGTATTTTCTTTCTGTTAGCTTCACTAATGAAATCTATTCTCACTGGAACTCATTTAATCAACATTGTTTGATGGATGGTTATTTGCTTGATCTAATGTTTACTGAAGTCAGCAGAAATCTTTCACTGGACATTTCTTTTAAGTTTTTTCCTTTGTCTCGCTGCAGTGCTTTATGGCCAATGAACCAGCTGAGGAAAATGCTCAGGAATAAAAGCCCTCGGGATGAGTATGAAGCAACAAAGATCTTCAGAGTTACGCAATTTGTATCTTTAAGTAATGGTAACTTCTTCAGTTCCAATTGGAAGACCCCAGAGGTCAAGATTAACCTTGAGTACAACCTGTAGGTAAAGCAGGAGGTGGAGGAGGTGGTACAAC
>NW_011219500.1:0-592 GCF_000146605.3 Meleagris gallopavo | reverse complement strand
GGACAACCAGAATATAACGAGACTATAAATAGAGAGCAATGCTACAGCTGGTCACTGTATAATTAGGGACAGATTCAGCTTGAATACAACAGAGTAACTCATATGAAATAACTCCTACATATGAACATGGCTGGACAAGGCAACTCGTGCCATTTTTACGTTAGTGACAGAATGAAGATCTCTACAGCTCAGAGACTGCAAGACATTGGTCTATACTTTTTTTTTTTTTAACTTTTTAATTTATTATTTAAACCATCCTGGAAACTCAGAGTGGAGAAATTTGGACTCTATAAGCTATGATTACACTAGATGAGTCATAGAAGTGAGGAGGGACTTATAAGCACTGAATGTGATTTCATTTGAGCTCAAACATTTTTGTAATTTATTTTGAGAATTGATATTACACTATAAAATTATGAAGTGCAGACAATTCAGACTGAGTCCATAGACTCCATTATTTTTTCTCACTGCCACTAACTTGTGATTTCTAGGCTCAAAATCTGATCTTCTGGAGATGTTTCTCACCAATTCAATTCCGAGGGTGGGGAACCATGAGGCCCAGGAACCTTTTCATAGAAGCCAACTCTGCCAC
>NW_011219499.1:0-494 GCF_000146605.3 Meleagris gallopavo | reverse complement strand
AGCAGAGAAAAGTGAGAAACTTTTGTCTTTTACCCAAACTGTCAATACTAATGTATTTTTCCCCATCTTTTCTTTTGTACAAATATACTATTTAATATGCAATGGAAATGAAATATTCATTACTTTATGGTCAAACCTTATTTCAGTGTAAAAATATACTTTTCTTTTTCTTAAAACAAACTGTCATTTTTCACAGATTTACACAGCAGCTTCGTCCCCACTACACAGATAAAAGCAATTGTATTCCAGTAGATTGCAAAATACTTCATTTTTTAATCACATCTGGGGACCAACTGGAAGAAGAGCTGTCACACTGAAACTTTAGCTTAAAATTTGGCTTGACCTTTTCTTCATTATTCATTCCCATAGAAAGTTCAATGATACGAAAAGAAAATATTTCCTTTTTTTTACTGGAATATTTCCTTTTTTTCCTTTTTTATTCAATGGCTTCCCATCTTGTTTCCAAAAGAGAAAAGCTAAGTTTGTAACGCATT
>NW_011219498.1:0-405 GCF_000146605.3 Meleagris gallopavo | reverse complement strand
AAAAAGAAGAAAGAACGAAAAAAGAAAAAGAAAAAGAACGAAAAAAGGAAAAAGAAAAGAACGAAAAAGGAAAAAGAAAAGACGAAAAAAGGAAAAAGAAAAAGACGAAAAAGGAAAAAAGAAAAAGACGAAAAAGGAAAAAAGAAAAGACGAAAAAAGAAAAAAGGAGTTAAGCTATATAAAAACTATTATTTCATCTCACTATAACATACCCATACCCACACACTGATCATCCTTAAACCAACAGGGCAGCTAAAGCAAATTATTTTAGTAACCAAAAGAAATTTCAGCTGTGCAGATTGTTTTCAGGGTAGTTAAACATTTGAAACTTCATACAACAAGGAAACATTTTCTTCTCATCAAGTCATGGTCTTAGAGGATTTGTTCACAATAGCATTAGTTCAG
>NW_011219497.1:0-452 GCF_000146605.3 Meleagris gallopavo | reverse complement strand
AGTTGCTAAATGCATCAAATATTCATCCATATAGCTCTATGCAGTAGTGGAGGCAATGCTGCACCTCCAAGTAGCATCCTAAAACTTACTGATTTTAAACAGTAGAGCTCTGGTCTTGCACTATGCAGCCCAGCGCAGTCTAAAGCCTGGTCCAGGAGGTACAAGTGAAAAGAAAGAATAGTGGTTTAAAAAAAAAAAGGAAAAAAGAAAGAAAAAAAAACCTAGACCTCTCCAGAACTGAATGTCATTATCTAACTAGAGCTCCTGCAAAGGGAGATACAGCACTGGAGGCAGAGTTCTGACCTGGATTGGAAGACCAAGATAAGCACATAGATGGGTTTTTAACGCACCTTTCATGATTCAAGTCTTCCAACCAACTGCCCATAATCACCGAAAATCTCACCATAAAACTTGGCCAATACATCTGACAAGCTCAGAAATTGTAATTTTCT
>NW_011219496.1:0-416 GCF_000146605.3 Meleagris gallopavo | reverse complement strand
ACTTTTTTTTTTTTTTTTTGTTCTAAGTAAAAGCAGATCTCACATAGCAGCTTATTTTCAATTCCAGAGCTGCGAAACAATTGGATCATGCATCTTTGCCAAGTACTTTGAGTATACAAGCTTTCAGGAGTGGAAGACTTTGGACTTGGTATCTTCTAGCGTTCCTGAAACTCAGTGTGCAGTCGGCTGAGCTGACAACAGCTAAGCGTCCAAGCTTAGCCTTCTTGGACTTCTGCATGAAAAGAAGCCGCATCAGCTATCTGAGATGCATCAGCATTTTTGTTCTTTTTTACCACTGCAGTCTGCAACTTTGTTCGTTCTGTCTTGGGAGACCAAAGAACTTGAGAGTGGGAAAAAAGCTCAGCCTCCAGTTGATGCTACAATGTCATAATTCTATCTATCTGCTTTTTAGTCAT
>NW_011219495.1:0-470 GCF_000146605.3 Meleagris gallopavo | reverse complement strand
CACAGAGAGAAAGCAGCAGGTAAGAGACTTAAGAAATCTTTGAGAGCCTTTGGGGCAATTCTAGTAAGTAGTAATAAATTTAAAAAAAAGAAAAGAAAAAAAAAGTGAACAAGAAAAAATTAAGTCAGTATTATTAATATTTTCAAGAAATAACAGTGTATTGGGTTTGGAAGTGATGCATAATTCTATGCTGTTTGGCACATAGGAGTTCTTCACCTTAACTTGCTGTACCAGTTCTTTCCTGAGGACGTAGTTCTCCGTAGCATTTCATTCAAGCTAGACAGAATCATTCCATACACCTTTTACAACTTCACTGCCTAGTAATTATTTCATTCTTAACAATCCAACTTTAACTAAAAGTCTACAAAAGTTCTCAGGTTTAAAAGGTTAAAAAGCATCTAAGTATTAAAGACTTTATATGTAGAAGCTAACAGGAGTCATCTGTGAATGCTATATATGGGCTATGTAGG
>NW_011219494.1:0-520 GCF_000146605.3 Meleagris gallopavo | reverse complement strand
TATTTAAGTTGCATATTGTTGGTGCTCTTAAGAAGTGGTTGTGTAGCGTTGCCCCTTTCAAACAGCTGTGCGGTTTGTTCTAAGGCTGATCTCATGTATGGTGAGGACAGCCTCCTCTCACCTGAGCTGCTCTCTGCTTGGCACA
This sequence comes from Meleagris gallopavo, assembly GCF_000146605.3. NCBI lineage: Eukaryota > Metazoa > Chordata > Aves > Galliformes > Phasianidae > Meleagris > Meleagris gallopavo. The sequence continues at coordinate 375 of NW_011219494.1, read as the reverse complement.
GCTCTGACCAAGGGCGAGCAGGGGGAAGTCCTTCCTCTGCCTTTGTATTGCAGCATCCTGTTTACGGGTCGGGCTCCCAGCCCTCTTTTCCTGATGCACTTGCTTTTCCTCTGTGGAGCCGGATGGAGGAGGAGAAAACCTGTGTGTGAGGCGAATGCCTTGATCATGCAGGGAGGGGAATTCCTGCTACACTGAGCCAGTCTGGTGGCATTTAAATAGAATAGGTTGAAATCTTCACAGTCAAACAAACAAACAAACAAACAAAAAAGAGAAATAATACTTCTTGTAAATTGACAATTTTCTGTTGTTTTTTAGTTCTCTGGGTTACATAGAATAGAAGTCTGTTACATGCATATTGTTTAAGGTACTATAGTC
>NW_011219493.1:0-474 GCF_000146605.3 Meleagris gallopavo | reverse complement strand
AAACCTCATCAGAAGCTTGTTTGAATTGTTAGGCACCTAACTACTTAAAAATATATCTGCAATGAATTCTTGTTCATACAAATCCATGTTTATATTTCTCTACCAAATGAAGTAGTGAAAGGTGTTTCAGTTAGAGAATATATGCATTTTTTCATTTCCTTTGGAGTTGGTGATGTCATTACCTTTCAGAATAAGTTTGCATGGGAGAAAATGGATAAGTATCAGTATTTTCCAGAGCTTTATTACATATCATCCTTTACTCTGATACATAGCATGGGAAGATCAAGCAGGAAAACATGAATACAGATGTTGGCTCATTCTTTTCTTTTCTTTCTTCTAGGATTATGATTGCTTTTGAATCGAAGGAGAGCAACACTGTCTTCTCCTTTCTTGGACTGAAACCTAGTTTGGCACCGAAGGTCAGTGTAATATGGCAGACTTTCGTGGAATTCTTGAAATATTGAGACTGAACTT
>NW_011219492.1:0-404 GCF_000146605.3 Meleagris gallopavo | reverse complement strand
GCCCACAGCCTCATGCCTTTGCTGGAAAGCCACAGGTATTTGCAAACAAAGCATCCCTGTTCTTCAGCGGCATATTTAGAAAATCAGCTTGCAAGCATACCACACAGTTTGGTTACTTTAAAACAGGCACAACTACCACATTGTGCATCTCGCCCACTATGCCAAGAAACACGGACCAGTATCCGGTTATAAAAGAGACTGATTGTTTGAAATAAAATAAAAAACAAAGTTTAACATGACAGATGTGCACCAGCACAGGCTGGCGGTGCAGCTGACTGTGGCCAGCCACAGCTGGGATCAAAGCGGGCCACAGATCCGCCACAGAGCTGTGATGGAGGGGGCCAAGGGTGGAAACCTGGAGGGGCCTCTACTGCAGGAGGCGATGCTGGAAGAAGTCGGGGCAG
>NW_011219491.1:0-439 GCF_000146605.3 Meleagris gallopavo | reverse complement strand
GAAGTGTACAGAATTCTTATCTCAAAGAGAGGGCTAAGAGCCAGGTTATAAACTCCCTCTGCAGAGAGGGACCTGGGCGTCCTGGTGGACGACAGGTTGGCCATGAGCCAGCAGCGTGCCCTCGTGGCCAAAAAAGGCCAATGGCATTCTGGGGTGCATTAAGAAGAGCGTGGCCAGCAGGTCGAGGGAGTGATCCTCCCCCTCTACTCTGCCCTGGTAAGGCCTCATCTGGAGTACTGTGTCCAGTTCTGGGCTCCCCAGTCAAAAAGCAGGGATCTCTTGGAAAGAGTCCAGCGAGGGCCACAAAGATGGTGAAGGGCCTGGAGCATCTCCCCTATGAAGAAAGGCTAAGTAAACTGGGTCTGTTTAGCCTTGAGAAAAGAAGACTGAGAGGGGACCTGATCCAGGTTTATAAATATCTGAGGTGTGGCGGCCATAG
>NW_011219490.1:0-383 GCF_000146605.3 Meleagris gallopavo | reverse complement strand
CAGAGGGAATAAAGATCAGGTAGGAGCTGAACTCATAATTCAACTGTGCCAGGTCATGCATGAACCACATTAAAAAGCTAAGGATCAATTTTGGAGGTAGGACAGATGGCAGTTAATACCTTGTTTGAGTCTGGTCCTGTGCAAAATGGCTCTTGCCATGTGTAAGGGCACAAATGAGCCCATGTTAGAAGTTCTTGAGAAGTGCTTGAGACACACATACGAGTGCATGAACGAGAGTAGATGATCACACAGAAGAGTAAATCTCACAAGCTGACCTCTTGGCTGCTTGTTGGTGCAAAAAGAACAGATTTCAAATATATATTTCTAATTGCACGCTAGCTATGATCTATCCTGCATGGTATTTTCTTATATAAGAGCAGTCC
>NW_011219489.1:0-374 GCF_000146605.3 Meleagris gallopavo | reverse complement strand
CACAGTCCTACATAGTTAGTTACTTCTATGACAGAACTTATCTGTAGGTTCTGAACTTAATACTGACAGTAGAAAGGCTGCTTTTTCCTTTTAAGTCTTTTATAAGAAGCTGAAAAATAAGCAAAAAGAAATACTTATGCAATGAAAAGAACAAATTAAAAGGGAATAAATCTGTCAAAATTACTTCAGCAAAATGTTCCAACATGAAGAGAGAGTCAATACTGAAAAATATTTTTTCATGACATACTTTGTTATATATCTGAAAGAAAAACAGAAATAAAAAGGAGGAAAATAAAAGCAAATAATAAAACAAAACAAAACCACAAAACAAACAAACAAAACAACAACAATAACTGAAGTCAACAGAATACTAA
>NW_011219488.1:0-380 GCF_000146605.3 Meleagris gallopavo | reverse complement strand
CAAGACATGTTCCATGCCTTCAAAATCTACGGGGTTGCAAAATGAAATTTATCTAGTATATTTAAATGCTATACTCTGTCATCATAAGGATCCACATTTAGCTCAAGGTAAATAATGAGATCTATTTTTGTCTTTTAGCTCCCCACCTATAAAAGTTGAGCTACACCGTTTTTTTAAAGTCAAATGTTCACATATATATATATATTTGCAGATATTTACATAACGCAAATCTGATAACTACAGAAACAAATTCAACACATCACGTCCAGTAAACATAATGAAAAAAAATAAAAAAAAATTTAACACCTCTTTTGACTGAAGATCATGCCTGGAAAAATCTATTAAACTGAGCTAAAGTATCAAAAATCTATAAGGAACTA
>NW_011219487.1:0-404 GCF_000146605.3 Meleagris gallopavo | reverse complement strand
GCCTTCAGAAGATTCAACAACTGTAGCCAATACATTTTCTTTCTTTTTCCCTACCTTCAGGCAGGTCTTCATTCTTTCCAGCTTTTTTGTCTGTTTAACAAACTTACAAAAAATATATATATATATATAACTTTTAGTCTGTACAAGCAAGATAATATTTGGGGAATACTTCAGAGAATGAAATTACACCAAGTACTTGGAAAAAAAAAGCGCCAGGAATCAAATTTTCTCACTTAAATCAGTTCTCTCTGTACATGTAAGACTGCTCAAATTTGTATACACTTGCAGAATCAAAGCCGTGAACACCTGACAAAACCCTCCAAAGAATTGGTGAGGCTGTCACACAAGACATTTCACACACAGTGATACCATTCTGAGCATTTCTTATCTACACTGTCTTGCTG
>NW_011219486.1:0-397 GCF_000146605.3 Meleagris gallopavo | reverse complement strand
ATGTCATATGTGACAGAATTGTGAACTCACTGTCTTTGAATTGTTTTACTGTTCCTGGAAAACAGTGTGAATAATAGTCAGCCATGAAAGATCTCCTCTGTAAACAGAAAGAAATTGTCTTCTAAACGCAGACATCGAACCCTTCCTACAGTAGATAAGCCAGCAATTATCTGTATTTATGGAGTCCTGCGTTTAAGCGGCATATGCAGGAGAGAAATACGACTGGGAAGATGAGGGTGCAACAATTTCCTGATACAGAAGCAGGGCAATTGCAGTGGTATGCTGAAGCTATCTGAATAAATAACCTGTGCCCTTGACTCTAGGACAGAAGCAAACCTGCAAACTAGAGTGGATGTTTCCTGAACACTGATCGTTAGTGTCAGAAGAACGGCCACAG
>NW_011219485.1:0-522 GCF_000146605.3 Meleagris gallopavo | reverse complement strand
GCAGTGATAGGAATTGTCATTTCAATAACAGTTTGAGAATTGCTTCACTGCCAGGAGGTGACTGCCAAGTGCAAATATTACTATTGTACTGTGAGTCTGCTGGGGAGAGAATGTCAGTGAAAACAATCATGGAAGAACCTGTGAAGATAGAGTACAAATTCTTATTTGAGTTTAGTTTTTTTTTTTTTTTAATATCTCCTTTTCCCCTTCACAATGGGAAACAGTTCATTTTTATTCCAAGTCTTAGGGCCATAAAATCTGACTTTTTTTGCTAGAGAGAAAACTGAAGTAAGTACACTGCAATTCACCTCATTTTTTGGTACAACTTATCTTTTTTTTTCCTATCCCAAGCAGAGCTAAAAACTACTTGCTGGACACAAAGCCGTATTATGACTTAATCCAGCAATTATAAGCCAGTTAGGGGCCTTGGGAAAATAAGCAGTTTAGTTTTGTTACAATGGCATATGTTTTCATGTACTTTTTTTTCTTTTTTCTTTTGCCAAAGTTGTGGAAGGAATTAGG
>NW_011219484.1:0-383 GCF_000146605.3 Meleagris gallopavo | reverse complement strand
GCGTGAGGCCCTTGAAGTGCACTTTGTGGAGGAGGCATTGGGGGAATCGCATCACCTCGGTGCCGTGGGGTGGACACAGTGGGGCTGTGCTGGGCCTAGTCCGCGAGGTGCCTTGCAGGGCACTCAGGAACTCATCTGCTGAGTGCTGTGTAAGCACAGCTGGAAAACAGCTGCATTGCATTGCTCTGGGACATTACTGCACACCCCAGCCAATAGGTTTCACTGAGTTATAAATGGAATTAAATATTTCCTTATAATGGGTGACGTAGAATAGCACTGAGGGTGTTTCCTAAACCCCACATGGGGAAGCTGCATAGAGAAGCAGGCACTCAGCATCACCAGCAGAGAGGCAACGGCTTGGAACAAAAATCTCAGATTGTGAT
>NW_011219483.1:0-480 GCF_000146605.3 Meleagris gallopavo | reverse complement strand
ATCTCTGTGTTGTTGTTTGGATAGAAAACAAACTAACCACAAGGAATTCCAGGTATTTGGAAGCCTACTATATCTTGCAGTCTACTAAAGGCTGCATTGAAAAAACTGCAGAGACTATTACATTGCAGCTGAGGTAGAATATACTACAGTGAAGTTGTGGATTTAAACACTGAGTTGTCAATTTTATCAATAAATGTATTTATGACTTTCAGCAAAAGCTTCACTGCTTCCTGAATCTGTTCACTTCACATGGAATTAGTAAGATAGAGCTAGAAAACTAAACTCTTTGAAAACAGAAGACAATAATAATGCTTCCACTAGAGTTTACAACAAGAATATTTAAAAAGAACATTATTTATTTCCTTAGAAAGTGAAGGAGGTAAAAAATATTTCCCAGGCTTGCACCCCTTCACACCCCTCCTTTTTTTCTGAGTAGATTTGATTTCAATCTACACATGTAAATCCAACACAGTAGCAGTG
>NW_011219482.1:0-586 GCF_000146605.3 Meleagris gallopavo | reverse complement strand
CAGACCCTGTCCCTAACCCCCCACGCCTGCCCCTCCCCCTCGACACAGCTCCATGCCGTTCCCTCGGGCCCTGTCGCTGTCACACAGAGCAGAGCTCAGCGCTGCCCCTCCGCTCCCTGTGAGGAGCTGCAGCCGCCATCAGGCCTCCCCTCAGCTCCTCTGCTCTGCGCTGAGCAAACCCGGGGATGGAAGAAGAGAAAGATCTGAAACAATCACAAGCAAGAAGTGTGAAAAGTGAGCCGGGGCAACTTTAGTACAATTGGTTTCATTTTCATATACAATCTCCCAATCACGGAGTCTCCCACCTAGGGAATTTGGTGAAAAGTGACTCTGAATCTGTTCATGTGGTTTATGAGGTCACCAGAATCCCCAGCATAATTACATCCTTCTGTCAAAGCTTACTCATTATTTTAACACACCACATTTTCTTTTCTTTTGGCTCATAACTGCCACTATTTTAAAAGGTCCAGAACTATGCTGCTACTTTTGACAGCTTTTGAGAATGCAAAAAAAGAAAGGAAAAAGAAAGGAGAGAGAGAAGGATGCTCGTCCATCCAACAGGCTTATCTCCACAATACACATTGCA
>NW_011219481.1:0-483 GCF_000146605.3 Meleagris gallopavo | reverse complement strand
AAGATATTATTTCTGGAATAAAACAGTAACTACATTTGAAGAAAATCTTAAGAGCTGCTCTGTACAAATCAGTACTTTAAGGCTGACATATGGAAGGTAACTTCAGCAACTAATTGCCTGTAATTATTATACAATTTATTCTTGAAAAAATGTAAATACTAAATATAGAGGGATATAAAATGGGGTAGATGGATGATTAATTGAAAGGCAAAATAATTTCCTCTAGGCAGAATGTCAGACTAATTTAGGATTTTTTTAGGAGGTAGGATTTTTTATAAAACACTAATTTTTAGATAATGAAATGCAATAGGTATAACTTAGCCAGATTTCAGGAAAGTAGCTGATTTGATATCATGCTGATATTTATTAGTAAAACTGAATATGATGAGATTTGGTATAAAAAGTGTAAGCTGTGTAATAAAGAGAGCAGTGATATTTATGCAAATGTAAATGCTTGCATTAGGAACACAATTAGAATTTTAT
>NW_011219480.1:0-462 GCF_000146605.3 Meleagris gallopavo | reverse complement strand
ATGGGTTGGTTCTATTTCATGTAGCTTCACTCTATTGCTTGCAGTGTGATTTGGTGTACAAGACCCTTCTGGAGGAAAAAGCAGTTGTGACTCACAGCCAGTCTTAAACCCATCAAAATGCAGCCATGCATAAGATGCTGTTGTTTCACTACTCTGCTGAATACATTTTCACATTTTGTTATTGCGTTTATTGTTGAGAAGTATGTGAGTTTAGAAATTTTCTCTCCTTAGGTTTCCTCGAGGAAGCGGTAGCTTTTTCAGTTTGTTTGTTTGTTTTGATTTTTTCTGATCATCTGACTAACCTGTATTCCTAATCTGTGCTATGGGGCAATAGTAATAGAAGGAGAAAGGTGTTTCCTTTAGGAGGGTGAATGTAGATCGTGGAAGGCAGGAAAAGGATGTGGTTTGAGAAGTCACAATCATAGAATGGTAGAATATCCTGAATTGGTAGTGTTCCACAAG
>NW_011219479.1:0-545 GCF_000146605.3 Meleagris gallopavo | reverse complement strand
ATGCATGCTGCTATGAGTTCATGACTTGACTATTTTAATTCTCTCTGTCATAGTAAAGCTATTTTCCTTTTTTTTTTTGCATATTACCTATTATAGCTTTTTTGTGTCAAATGTCTTTAGAGAAATCCCTGAGAACTATTGTAATTCAGACTAATAAATTAGTGGTTTTAAATTTTTTTTTTGTTCCCTATTTGTAGTCAGGAAGTAGATAGCACCAATTAATTTTAAAGACAGTCTGTCCTTGCCTAGTAAGAATGGACACTTTCACTTTGTTTCCTTCCTTTTTTTGTTCCCTCTGTAACATCCTTTTCTTTTTTTTTCGGTCCAGTGCCCAAAGTATTTCAGTTTGCTGTGAATCCCAGAACTTTACCTTTTCCTATCATTAATTCTCTTTTTGTTATAGGGTTGAAGGATTGTTGTTCTTTTCTGTAGTGCTCAGCTTATTTTTCCTTTATATCCTTGGATTTACTTTCCTTTTCCTTAATTTTATCCTGTTAATCTAATCAGTTTGCAGAGAAAATGGGATTAATTCTTTCTTTCTGAAT
>NW_011219478.1:0-608 GCF_000146605.3 Meleagris gallopavo | reverse complement strand
AAAAATAGTTAAAATGTGCCACTTCTACCACAGTATAACATGACCCATTCCCCTGCATACCTCCCAAACTCAGGATTTGAAGTGAAAAAATCTGAGGTACTAGAAATCCTCTTTCAAATGTCTCAAAGAAAAACAGACACAAATCTGCCTGTTAATATCAAGATGGCACCAATTTGAGACTTGTACAGAAGCTCACATTCGGGCAACTGACACTCTCTGTCTCAACATTTGAAGGGCCACACCCTGTAAGGTCTGAAAGAGATGATTTCAAAACTATGCTGAATTTACCACAAGAGTGGGAATAGTAGGCATCCAGGAGTTTTATATACCTGGCCTTTTAACACCTTCAACTCTCACTGACAATTAAAGGCAGTCAGCAATTTACAGGATCAAGCCTTAGAGAGCACAAGATAGTTAACTGCTGCATTAATTCACAAAGGTTTCTAGAGAGCTGCCAGAACTTTCTGAAAATCTTCCAGTTAAACATATTTCAATGCTTTCCTGCAAACACCCATGCACTGCAATATGTTGCAGAACTAAAGCAGCATCTAAATAAAACTCCCATTTAGGCTGTAAATTAAACATCTTCATTACAACAATAGTGCTGA
>NW_011219477.1:0-545 GCF_000146605.3 Meleagris gallopavo | reverse complement strand
TCCTCATACACGGTGTAAAAATGCAGAAAATATGTCCTTTTATTGTATCAGTAGCTGATAACTTTATGGATTTGTTTCTGAGTCCAAAATGAATATCCAGCTGGTTTTAAATTCATTTTTGAATCTTTTTCTTTTTTTTTTTTAATTTATGTGTACTTGTAGTCAGGAAGCTTGAAGTGCATTTTGTGTGCTAAAATTTTAGGTTCAGATTCTTACCTTCCTACATCTCCACACTTCTTTGGGGATTTCATCACGGTGATATAAAAGACCAGGAAACTCAAAATTGTTTTGCAGTGTTTGTGCTTCCTGTAGAAATAGAGAATGTTAGTATTCTGTACTGCTAGCATATTGTGTTTTTATACTGCAATATAAGACATTGTTTCCCCAGCTGTTATTTCAGTGTCACCTATAATGTTCTAAATGCCCTCAAACCTAGAAGAACGGTGACCACAGGGCACTGAAGGGAAAAGAGCAAGAACAGTGAAGTTCTACAGTAATAAACCAAATACAAAACATATATGGAAGACTGTTTAGAAACAGCTTGA
>NW_011219475.1:0-343 GCF_000146605.3 Meleagris gallopavo | reverse complement strand
GGTCCTGTGGCATTTAGGTAGCATGGATTGCAGAGCGCCATAAGGCACAGATCCTGAGAATCCTGCATCTGCTCAGGGAAATTGATATTTGGGGAAAAGCAGAGAAATTGAAACACACACACACACACAAAAACAATTTTACAGGGCAGCTGTGTTATGGAGACAGTGCATATTGTTTGGAAGCATTATAATTTATTCTCCCAAGTTTCTGTTTGGGGAGTAACAGTAGGTTTTTGTTGTTGGCATTTTTTTTTTTTAAGCTCTCATTTAAAAGAAAAAAAGGTCTCTGTGCAAGGTCCTCCCTACTTTTTTTTTTTTCTTTTTTCTTTTTTTTTGTCAAATT
>NW_011219474.1:0-514 GCF_000146605.3 Meleagris gallopavo | reverse complement strand
CCTCGGTTGCATGCGTTATTCTGGGATTTCCAACCAGCTGCACTGGGTTCCTGTGGTGGTGACAGTGGCCATTGCTTCCCGTTGCAGGGACTGTTGTCTGATGGTGGCTGTTGAAGGACCAAGAAAATGGAAGATCTGCTGAAGTGAGCGTTGGGTAGATTATGCCAAATCTCTCAGAACTGTTGTAGATATATGAGTGTTTGTTGGGGTGCCGTTATTTCCCTTCTGCGTTTTTACATCAGCAGAAATGCTGCAGTAGATATGGTCAGGCTAAAGTACCTTAATTTTGTTGGATAGCTGGTAGAAATAGACTCAAAAAAATCCTTTTGTTTTGTTTTTTTAGTGCTACAGGATGAACTTTCCTCAAGCTGCCTCTCCAGTGGAGAAGTCAGATAATAGCCAGATAAATATTCTCAAAGGAGAAATAAATAGTTAATTTTCAGCTCGCTTTGCCCAAACGAAGGGGAAACACGCTGCAGTGAGGCAGCTCCTGCTTGAGACATCTCCTCCTCAT
>NW_011219473.1:0-512 GCF_000146605.3 Meleagris gallopavo | reverse complement strand
AGAGGTAGAGGTTTAAACAAGAGCTGTGTGTAAAGTTTCAGATGGCAAATTCTGTCCTTCCAAAATTATTTTTTCTTTAACTAACTGGAGAAAGCAGCTTAAATAATGACCGAGAGGCATTACAGAAGGAAGTTACACATTCTAATTGTCAGGTTCTCAGATCCTTGGGGACTAGCAAGAATACAGCAGTGCTTTGGTTGCAGATGCTGTAAGGAAATACTAAGACCAATAGACGTAAATGTTTGAGTATTTTTGTTACTGTCTTTGCATTTTATTAAAACAGTTCAATATTAATTTCTATTTTAAAACTTTTTTTTTACTTTGAATGTTAAAATGTTTGATTAGCCAGTAGTCACAGGTCAGCAACCTGGCTAGCCTCAGCTTTCTGGACAACATTAGAGTAGACAGATTTTTATTGCAAATCATTTCACTTCAGAAAAAAGGAAAATCATCAATTAATCATCCAACAGCTAGTGAATGTCCTCAATTCCTACTTAGCTGACACTACTGAT
>NW_011219472.1:0-518 GCF_000146605.3 Meleagris gallopavo | reverse complement strand
CTTATTCTTAGCATTCCAGCTGCTCCGTGGCACTGAGGCTATCTGGGAACTTGACAGGAATGTACTCCGTCTATTCCTTGATATCAAGGACACTGAATAGGACGTCTTGTAGGACAGACCATGCAGTCCAACACCTGTCAGCGACCTGACATCCTGGCAAACTTTTAGCAACCTAGCTCTGCACCCATACAGACTTCGGGTCCTCAGCTTGGGTCTGACAGTATGGATGGCATGTGTCTACTGCTTACTGATTTTACTCATTCATTTATTGAGTGTTCCAATTATTGTTATAGAGAAATTTAATTTGAAATGGAAAACTGAAGACTGGAGTGAGGTGGGAATTTGTTATTCATGGAAGGTTGTGTCTGAATGTAAGTAGGAAGAAGAAATGACACTTGGTATATTTTATTAAATAACTAACTAAGTCTTTTTTGGCTATCATTTTGACTTACTTTTTTTTGCTTATATTTGTACTTCTGATTCCTCATTCATGTTGTCTCCGAAGTGGCAGAGGCTTT
>NW_011219471.1:0-442 GCF_000146605.3 Meleagris gallopavo | reverse complement strand
CACTCTCTCACTTAGTGGCCATTGTAAATTCACCAGATCTTTTTAAAACTACATGAGATATTTAAGAGTCAACAAAAGAAATATTCCCATGAGGCAATTTGCATTTGCCATAGATCTTGGAAAAGCTGTTTACTAGTACTTTTTTTTTTTTTTTTCTTCAAAGCTCATATTTTTCCCCAGTAGAAATACACCTCACCTACCAAAATTGCCACTTGGCTAAGCTAAATTACAGAAACAGAGGCTGTTCCCTCTGCGTAGTGGAGATAGATGATGATTTTACGCATAAACCTCATACACATTATTTTGAATGAGGAAAAGATTTTTTTTTCCAACCTCAGTATAAACTCAATTGGTATTTTTCTTCTGTCATTCCTCTAGGCATAGAGCTACCATATATCAAGAGCAAATCCTAAAAATTCCATGCTTACAGATGGGGGAAATT
>NW_011219470.1:0-463 GCF_000146605.3 Meleagris gallopavo | reverse complement strand
CACAACAGAGATTGGCATCAACTCTTCCTCCTCTACCAAGTGTCACCTGTGCTGCTGCTGCTGCTCCACCCGAATCCCAAAGCTGCCAGCACTGCCCATCTTGCTGCTTGATCCTACCACTCAGCAGGGCAGATTAGATAATAAATGTTGCGCTACTTTTTTTATAGACCACTGAATTGCACTAAAGAAAGAAAGAAGAACCCTGCCTTGTGCCCAAGCTGCTGTTTTTGAGGAGCATTAAATGGGGGCATGAGTTTAAAACGAGGAGGAGGGGCACAGCCTCACCTGGGGCCCCAACGAGCACCAGCTGTGCCAGCGTGAAGCTCAAGCCCTGTTGCAAGCCTCCTGGCTTTTAATGAGGTTTGGCGTGTTTAATGAGGTTTTCCAATCTCCAACTCAGGTTGTGCCACCCCTCACAGCTACCTGCTGTCCTCAAGACCAGATTGTCAGAGGTTGCAGGGGG
>NW_011219469.1:0-528 GCF_000146605.3 Meleagris gallopavo | reverse complement strand
AAATAAAACAGAAATACTCACACCACATGCTGCTGAAGATGATAACTGTAACAGCAATCAGTTGTTACTCTAATAATTGTCAATAGATATGAACTGAAATAATGATACCGTTCAGATGACCAACATAAAATAAACAAAAGAAATTTTAGTGACATCAGACAGTGTTAAATAAACAAAGTTAATTAAAATAAATAATAAAATAAAATAATAAAAATAAATTATAAAAAAGATTAATATCTTTTGGCCATGAGCCAGCAGTGTGCCCTCGTGGCCAAAAAGGCCAATGGCATTCCGGGGTGCATTAAGAAGAGCGTGTCCAGCAGGTCGAGGGAGGTGATTCTCCCCCTCCACTCTGCCCTGGTAAGGCCTCATCTGGAGTACTGTGTCCAGTTCTGGGCTCCCCAGTACAAAAAGACAGGGATCTCTTGGAAAGAGTCCAGCGGAGGGCCACAAAGATGGTGAAGGGCCTGGAGCATCTCCCCTATGAAGAAAGGCTAAGTGAACTGGGTCTGTTTAGCCTTGAGAAAA
>NW_011219468.1:0-443 GCF_000146605.3 Meleagris gallopavo | reverse complement strand
CATTTTTGAGTGACGTTTTCACCTTGGCCTATGCAGCTGAGTTCAGGTGTCGTTCAGCTTCTGAAAGATCTATTCAAAAAGGGGATGTCTTAAGAAGTAGCATGAAAAACGCAGGAGGAAAGGAACATAGTAAAGTTAATCTAGCTGTGTGTTTCTTAGGGTCTCTCTCAGGCTGTTTGTCTCCAGTTACAAAGAACAGCTGTGAGGGTTTTATTATCTGGGGCATCTGTACAACTTTCTGAGACTCCAGTCTGAAGAACAGGCCAGCAAACAGACTTTTACTTTCTCTCCCAGCTGCTTTGGTTAGGAGGTACAGCTGGAGGCTGTCACCCTCAGTTGCTCGTTTCATTTAACGTGCAGCTTTTTGTGGTGATACAGGCAGAGAATGTATTGGTTTCACTTTATTAAGTTCTCACCACTGAGAATTGGTTCAGGAGGTGGAT
>NW_011219467.1:0-439 GCF_000146605.3 Meleagris gallopavo | reverse complement strand
CAGCAACGTGGAACCTGGAAGAGTTACCCTGGTTACCCCAGTAACGAAGGAAAAAAGCCTCCTCAAGTGACCTGGCCCACTGTGCCCTTTCAGGTCCTGCCACAGGGTACGTGCACGCACCAACACATTGCCAGAACCTAGTGGTGTGTGCCCTGCCAAGTTGGGAAAAGCCTAATGACGTCAACTTGATCATTATACTGATGGTCTCCTCTGGATATCCAACGCACTGGAGGCCGTCAGACAGGCAGCAGATTCATTGACCACCTATCTGCAAGAAAGAGGATGGGCTGTAAATGCTCAGAAGCTGCCAGGTCCAGGAGAACACAACAGGAGGCTTTCCAACAGGCAAAACTGGCAGTGAAACCAGCCCGAGCAGTGGGTAGATTTGATTCTACCCTCCCAGCTGAATCGGATGCTCATGTCGCTCAGGATGGCTTTG
>NW_011219466.1:0-504 GCF_000146605.3 Meleagris gallopavo | reverse complement strand
GACATATATTCTCAATGTTGGCTATACATATATACATACATATTACTTAACTATAGAACTCTAATAAAGTAGTAAAGGCCCCTGAAATGAACTATAAACAAAACCCCAACGGTAAAGACCATGAAGTTAACAAAATTCTTATTTGTTCTGATGCAGAAACAACATTCAGTTCTCACAGTAGTAAGGTTGACCAAAGCAACCATAATAAGCAAAAACCACAGAAGGATACTTGTGAGACTGACCAGAGTATTTAAGTCAGTTATGTGGAAATGCCTTATAGCTCCTCAATTCCTTACCTAATGGGGCTTCTCAGTAGACCGGTTAAACTGATTGAAATGTCTGTTTTATGTAAGCTGAGCAATGGGAACTAATTATTGTATTGCTGAAAATTCAATTTAAAGCGTGGGTTTATCTTTTGCTTGACAGTGTAAAAGGAACTTTTTCAGTATCACTTCTGCTCCTCGTGTGTTCAAATGCATCAACTGACTGTAGTGGTAAAGCAGA
>NW_011219465.1:0-432 GCF_000146605.3 Meleagris gallopavo | reverse complement strand
GGGGCTGGGGGGTAAAAGACGGGGAGGGGGCCACGGCCACGGTACCGTTGGCGTTGAGGAGCCCCCAGCCCGTGGTGACGCAGGTCAGGCCCCCGGGGAAGTCGTCGGTGGCCTGGGGCAGGCAGACGGGCGCCACGCGGGCGTTCAGCTGCGCTGGGGTGGCCAGCTTGATCAGCGCGATGTCGTTGCGGATGGTCAGCGCGCTGTAGTTGGGGTTCCGGAAGACCTGCGGCAGCGGCAGCACTGACAGCGCCCGCACCCCGAGTGGGGCACTGCGTGCTGGGGGATGCATGGGGACCCACTGTGCTCACAGCTGCCCTGGGGGTGGGGACCACAAAGCCAGCGCTGGAGGGGACCCCAGGACCCAGGCAGGGATCCCATCAGCACGGGGACTGATGGGGGCCCGCTGGGCAGAGCTCCATCCTTGCGGAA
>NW_011219464.1:0-504 GCF_000146605.3 Meleagris gallopavo | reverse complement strand
GGTTGTGATGCCTCTTGTTGGATTTCCTTTTTAGAGGCAAGTATGTTTTATTTCTTTCTCTGTTTGCTGTTACGAGTGTGCTTATTTTATTATTTTTCATGATTTAAATAATTATCACACTTTGAAAATAGAGGCTATGATCAATGGTAAAATATTATGTGTAAAAAGAAAATAGGTTTTTTTAAGCTGAAGTTTGTTAAATAATCAGTAACTACAAACAGGCCTGTGTGCCAGGATATCTTTTTCCAGTTTCCATAGAAATACGTGCTGTGACTATTTACAGGTTTTGTAAAGGTTGGTCATCATCTGTTCTCATAATTTCTTATGGGTTTACATTGTTCATGATAAATTGCTCTGTGCTGGTTAGTAAATTTTCATGCATCTGTGGAAAGAAATGCAAAATTTTAGAAAGATTTTTAAGAAATATATTTTAGAAAATAGAAGTGTCTAGCTTTTTTTTTTTGCGATAACATATTCTGTGCTCTTTCATGAGCTTCAAGGATG
>NW_011219463.1:0-440 GCF_000146605.3 Meleagris gallopavo | reverse complement strand
TTATAAGTGCTTCGTTCTGTGTTTCAGATTGTTATAAAGCCCAGCTCTCTGAGCAGAATGAAGACAATCTTCACACAAGAGATTTTTCACCGAACAGGTATTTTAGGTTTTAGTCTTTTTAGTTTTGTTTTGTTTTGTTTTTCTTCAGGCACTTAAGTTTGATCTACAAGAATTCATGCCCTCCTGGGACTGAAAAACTTTGGCCTTCTCTTTTGTACGTTGATGCAATTGCATAAATAATATAGCAGTGGGAAATTGTTCTTCACTGTATTTGTGCTGCAGTTTTACATCCTGTATGTACTGTTTGTTAAACCACATAAAAACATTCATTAGTTTCCAAACAATCAAAAATGAGTAAATGTCCAAAAGGATGTAGCTCTGCAGCTTTGTCACGTTGAGCTGTGTTTTGTGATACAGTGAATATCTGTGTTATTTTTCAT
>NW_011219462.1:0-428 GCF_000146605.3 Meleagris gallopavo | reverse complement strand
TTAGTCCAAGCATTGCATGGCAGTGTGGCTGTCTAAGTATACAGGACCTACAGCTATGTTTTCAATCATAGCATGCTTTCAAGCATTAAATCTTCGGTTGTTTTTTTTCTTCAAATTTCTGCAATTTGTTGGTGTCGGATGTAGGTGTACTGCTGTGATGTTTTCTTGTTTCCTGCCTCATCTTCCAGCATCTATTATTTTCCTGTTTGTGCTGAAATTCAAATGATATTAACGAGTCAAATATCTTCCAGGACTGGTTCTTATCTTCTGTGTAGTTTGATTTCCTCTCCAGATTCCATGCAGAAGAAAAGGTTCATGTTTGTTTTTTTCTTTTGACGCTTGCTGAACAGTAATGGAAACCAAACATTGGATATGAGCACAGTGAGGCAGTGGGTGGTGCATTTCTGCAGTGGCAGCAGTGGACTGTG
>NW_011219461.1:0-452 GCF_000146605.3 Meleagris gallopavo | reverse complement strand
TCCACAACCTCCCTGGGCAGCCTGTTCCAGTGCTCCGTCACCCTCACCGTGAAGAAGTTCTTACGCACATTCGTGCGAAACTTCCTGTGCTGCAGCTTATGTCCGTTTCCCCTCGTCCTGTCTCCACGTACCACTGAAAAGAGACTGGCCTCACCGCTATGGCCGCCACACCTCAGATTATTTATACACCTGGATCAGGTCCCCTCTCAGTCTTCTTTTCTCAAGGCTAAACAGACCCAGTTCACTTAGCCTTTCTTCATAGGGGAGATGCTCCAGGCCCTTCACCATCTTTGTGGCCCTCCACTGGACTCTTTCCAAGAGATCCCTGTCTTTTTTTGTACTGGGGGAGCCCAGAACTGGACACAGTACTCCAGATGAGGCCTTACCAGGGCAGAGTAGAGGGGGAGGATCACTTCCCTCGACCTGCTGGACACGCTCTTCTTAATGCACCC
>NW_011219460.1:0-421 GCF_000146605.3 Meleagris gallopavo | reverse complement strand
AACAACCATTCCTTTGGTCAGGAAAATCTGGAACCTCAACAAGGGCTGTTACTTTTTTTTTTTGTAAAGGTGGAGTGCACGCACCAAGGGTGGAGAGGCTGTACGTGCGCAGTAGCACGTGGAACAGAGTCATACCCGCCTGTAGGGCTTGCCTTGCCTCCCACATGGAAAGTCCCACTGCTGAAAAATGTGGTTTCATTGAAATTCAGAAAATTTCAAAGTCAAATGTTTCATTTTGAAAATAATAATAATAATTAAATATATATATACACATATACATATACATATATATATATATATATACACACACCTTGAAACAAAATTCAAACCATTGTTTGAAGGAATGTTTTGTTCTAATTTTTCATACGGAAGTTTTGAATGAGACATTTAGACTCAATTATGATTTTCTTTAGTTGTAACC
>NW_011219459.1:0-414 GCF_000146605.3 Meleagris gallopavo | reverse complement strand
ACAACATGTTTTATAAGCACAAAAAGCAGTATTTGAGAATTTGTGAAATTCTAAGCAAAAGCAATAAAAGCCCCAAGACACACACACAAAACACGTCAGTGTTGACTTGGCTTTGAAACACTATCTAGATGTAAGTTTGAGGTTTATGCTTCTTCACTTGTAGCATGAAGGTCTGCTTTACACATGACGAGAGGGGGTTTGCCCTTGAAAGAACTTAATAAACTTCCTGTCCTCCTTTGAACAGATAGCAGTAATCTCTTTAAAATTATATATTTTCTGTACTATGGCTTTAGTCTATTAAAATAACCACTGTCAGCACAGATTTTCCTCCCTGAGTTTAATCTCCTTAATACTCTACCTATATTCTTTCCATTTGGTTCATATTCTTCCATCTGAGTATCAACTCCGGCTTTC
>NW_011219458.1:0-455 GCF_000146605.3 Meleagris gallopavo | reverse complement strand
TATGTTCTAGGGCCTAAATTTTTGTTTTTGAACCAAATGAAATATGCCTTGTGATATCTATATCAAGCAATTTTGTCTAAACTTTTTTTTCACTTATATCGATTCTGTAGGAAAATAGCAGAACATATCCATGCTTTTACATTATTTTGCTGTTGATGGAATTGAATCCACCATGACCAGGACAAGATGACCAGTAAGACATTAGAGATGATGGCTGAATATATTTGGATCAGAGGTGACTTCAGGGGATGGAATAAGGTTAGGAACTGCCCTGACAAGTTAGAGCCCAGAGCACAACATCATAGAATAAAATGTTCAAGATATTTCTTTTCTGAAGAAAATGGAAGGACTGTTTTACTACATTATTCATGTTCAAAGGCAGAGGTCATTTTATTTGAATCAATGGTCTTGAACTATACACATTTTAGTTCTTTTTAAGTTTGTGCTTGGTGTTT
>NW_011219457.1:0-516 GCF_000146605.3 Meleagris gallopavo | reverse complement strand
TTTTACCCTGTCTGTTCAATAAGCTTGATTTCACAAGCAAAGCACATACTATTTTGAGGCTGTAATATGGTAATTTAAATCAAGCAGAAATACATATGTGGTAAAGAAGAGGTGGTTTGGTCTCCCCTTTTACTCACTAGCTTTTTTACTCTTACTTCCCTTTTGCCAACAAGCAGTATTCATTTATGATGAGCCAGATTAGAGCATTGATCCAGCTGAAAAATAGCTTACATGCCCTACTAACAGTCTTCCTATTTGCTGTAATTTTGTTTAAACCATTTCCAAGTATATAGTATATATAAGTTGCCAGTCTATGCCATTCATAGTATCAGTAGATTATTCCTTGCTGAAAATATCTTACACAGGACTTATACAGGACTTTTTTTTAATTTTTTTTATTTTTTGTAGTATTTATTTCTATGAAGTACAAGAAACTAGCATTTCAGTGTGCCAGTACTTTTTTAGTTTTCCACAAGTCTAGGACATTGTAATTACTTATGCTTTTTCACGGGAATA
>NW_011219456.1:0-378 GCF_000146605.3 Meleagris gallopavo | reverse complement strand
GAAGAAATAATACAGGTATATTAATGTTGAGATGGCTGTTGGTTTTTTTTTTTTTTTAACTTAAAAACTACACTATTAATGACTACTTGTTGGTATCAGTGCAAAATAAATAAATAAATAAATAAATAAAAAAGGGTTCAAGTTATAGTCTAAAGGCACAGCATTTTCTCCTTGAAAAATAATTTGAGAGTTAAAGAAAAAACTGCTGATTTATTTTGAGGCTACTGGCCAGAGTGTCTGTGCCTGCAGCTGATATTTACAGCTGATTAATACTGTATGACTAGAAGATTACCGTAGTAATAATCCCTGTAGCAAAAGGGAATATAACATAGTTTTTATTCTGTACCATATAACTCATGCAGAACTCATTAATTCTGA
>NW_011219455.1:0-421 GCF_000146605.3 Meleagris gallopavo | reverse complement strand
TTCCCCAGAAGCTGACGACTTATTTTCTTTCCGTATGAATTCCAGCATGTTAACTTTGGTACTCTTGTTTGTTCTTTGTGTAAAACCTGTTCTTCTGTCGTTTATGGTGTAAAGTTAAAAAAAAGAAAAAGAAAAAAAGAAAAGAAAAAAAAGGAATTCATGTAGTTTAACTTTAAAAAAGAAACAAACTGCTTCATAAGGAAACCAATTGTATGTTAGTGTTTTCGGACAAGTCATACTGTAGTTTCTAGATCAGTAATGCAACACTGTACTTGTCACCAGATGTGTTACGATTTTGCTGTACTTTCTTTTAATAGATGGTTGGGCTTTTAAATCCCAGACACTAAGCATCCTGGGCCTACTTGCTCTAGATCAAAATGCAATAAAGAATTGCAATAAAGCACATTGACATGTAATGTTT
>NW_011219454.1:0-506 GCF_000146605.3 Meleagris gallopavo | reverse complement strand
AAGTTAGCAAGGTACAAACAAGATACTTTGCATTGTGTTGTTATTAGCACTTATCAGAGTAATAATTGAGGAAGAAAAGTATTTAATTTGTTTGAATGTGACAGGCAAGTTTCCACAAGTAATGATTTCTTCTTTTTCTTCTTCCCCCATTCTCTCATCTTCCTCTGTTCTAGATATTGAAACAAGTTGCTTAGAAGAAAAACTAAAAGGGATTGTTTTACTCAGCTGGTGTTATCATGCTTGGTAAGTTGCATTTAGAAATTGTTTCAGTAAAAGTATACGCCAAAATCTGAGAAGATGATTTGCAGATTTTTAAAGATCTGTGGTTATGGTGGGTGAATTCTTTTCCTTATATTTTTTTTGGAAGAGAAGTGTCTTGATAAAAATTGAAGATATGGCCCAACCTATGTCACACTTTTATTTTCCTGTTTTCATAAAATACTGCATGTAGTTTTAATGTTGTAGCAATGTGAACCCAAAGTATAATTTTGTCCAAGAGCACAAGC
>NW_011219453.1:0-648 GCF_000146605.3 Meleagris gallopavo | reverse complement strand
TTTGCAGAAATCAGATCAATGATTCTAACTGACAGTATCCTTATTCACCATGTTTGACTTCCTTATCAAGTTTACGTCCTAAATTATTATGACTTTAAAGCAAAGAATGATCTCTTCCATTTATCTCAGGAGCTGAAAAGCAGTGAGTAAGGATGAAGTTCAAAGAAATCTAAATCTGGTTTGTTGGGTTTTTTTGTTTTTTTTTTTCCTTTGCAAGTAAAGTGCATTAGGAAAGAAAACAACAGCTGGTAGCATGGCACTGTGATAGATTTTAAAAAGCAGGGGTGAAGTAATGATTAGAAATGCAATATGTAGCTGTAGTATAAGAAGGAAAGCTGAAGACTCTAACAAGACAAATATAACTTAGGTAGAAGCACAGGTCTTACTTGATAGCTTGGAATTATCACCCATAAAGGTTCGTTCCTCACCAGTTCTCTGGCTGTAGAAAAGAATCCTACTAGATTGTTGCTAAATTTAACCATACGATTATCCAAAATTTACAAAGGCAGATTTCTTGGAGTGACTTTTGTGTATATCCTTGTGAAAAAGGAGATCTATAGACATCCTCAAATCAGAATGTATATAATAACTGGCATAGAAGGCACTTGGAGAACCATTTTATGGGTTTATTTTAAACATGCTTTTGAA
>NW_011219452.1:0-424 GCF_000146605.3 Meleagris gallopavo | reverse complement strand
ATTCCTGGAGATGTTCAAGGTCAGGCTAGATGGGGCACTGCACAGATACAGAGAGTTGGAGTAGGTGACCTTTGCAAGTTCCTTCCAACTCAAACAATTCTATGATTCTCTGATCCTCTCCTTCCGTTTCCCTTTTCTGCTCATCCGTGCTGCAGGTTTCTTGGGCTTTGCATGGAGACAGAAAGTATTTGATATACCTCCAGGAGCTGGAGAAGAGCAATATCTCTGCTTCTTCTGACCCAAACTTCCTTTTATGTATCATACAAATTTATCACTTGATTGTATTTTTTTTTTTTTTCCTTGAGATCAATATCAACACAAAACCTTATGAAAAAAGTATGGTTGATTAATTTAAACAAATGGAACGGGACTGAATGTTACTGGCAGTGTTCCTAACACCTTCTCTGCCTTTGTCTCTGCTTTC
>NW_011219451.1:0-333 GCF_000146605.3 Meleagris gallopavo | reverse complement strand
CAGGGCCACCAACCTGCACATCTCACAGCAGCCCAGGCTGCCCACGGGCCCCATCCTTGCTGGCCTCGAACACCTCCAGGGATGGACGGGGATCCACAGCCTCTCTGGGCAGCTGTTCAGCACCTCCCCACTCTCACAGCAAACAACTTCCCTGACACCCAACTGAAATCTGCCCTCCCTCACCTTCCAACCATTCCTGCTGTTTCTCCCCTTTCCAAGAGCTGATCCCCTCCCGTCTGCAGGCTCCCTTGAGGTCCCGCAGGCTGCACTGAGGTCACCCCGCAGCTTCTCTTCTCCATGCTGAACAGCCCAGCTCCCTCAGCCTGGCTTTGT
>NW_011219450.1:0-372 GCF_000146605.3 Meleagris gallopavo | reverse complement strand
GAAATGCAGGATTTTCTGATTACTTTTGCTGATACTATTGGTGTTTGCTTTTTGATTGAAATAACAATCGAGATGCATGAAAATTGACCCAATAGAAAAAATTAACTTTTTTTTTTTTAAGTTATTATTGAAAAACAAAACAAAAAAAAGAACACCTTAAGGTTTTAACTTTAGGGCCCCACAGTAAGAAGTTAAAGCAAAACATCAACACAGGGGCTGTACATGCTCCCAAGTGATTTCCAATTAGGCACCTGAACAGAAAGTCAGCCTTTTTTTCCCCCTCTTCTGCTGCCGACAAAGTCAGATAAGAAGTCAATTTACAGTCAGATATAAAGCTTGTTTTGAGACACTGCCAGCATTCACCACCTGGAA
>NW_011219449.1:0-392 GCF_000146605.3 Meleagris gallopavo | reverse complement strand
CCTGGGGAGCTCATTTTGTCATGCTCAATAGGCCACAGTGGTGCAACAGTAGGGGTGGAGGGATCAGCAGCACCAACAATGAATTCCCTTCATTTTTCCAATTTAAGGCCTGAGCAGAGGAAATGCAAAGTCTTTCTTTTCTCTTTCCTTTTTTTAAGTAGTAGATGAAAAGAGTGAGGCAGTAAAGGAGCCAGGTTGACACCTGTATCTGTGACAGCTCAGGCAAGGGAAATAGTGGGAAGGAATCTGCTGGCAGCAATTTGAAACTGTACCCCTTCCTGCTTTGGACGCTTTGACGGATGGCGCAGCTTTGTGCAGCCATATGGTCGAACATCTTGAAGGGCCGCCACGGAGGTGCTGGTGCCAGTGCTGGGAAGGGAACCGAGTCGTTA
>NW_011219448.1:0-490 GCF_000146605.3 Meleagris gallopavo | reverse complement strand
AATGATTCTCATCAGCTGTCTGGCTTCTCTGATGCTTTGTCCTGATGCAGGCTGGTTGCAAGGAGAAATCACTCTGGGACTCACGCCAAGCTGCTTTGTCCAGAAGGAGCCTCATTACATTTCGAGATGGTCAGCTTGGTTGGTTTCCCACCCAATGCTCTGCTCACTGCCTTCAGCTCCTGGCGGGTGACTGACCTTGTGCAATTTCATTCTTGCACCAAATCCTCTTTATAAGAACAGCTTAATGACAGTCTTATTTTTTGTCTGAATGCATCCCAGCTTCTTTCTCAAAAAACTGTGGAGCTGCATTCTCTAACCCCATACCTGGTGTATTTAACAGGAGAGAAGCTGATGATGGCTGGTGCTGCTTTAAACATTGCCCCATGCAAGGCCCTTCTTTTTTTAATTTGTATTTACCGAAAAATAGTTGGATTCTTTTTGGATGATCATTTTCTACCATTTTTCTGCATTACCTCTTCAGAAATGTAGA
>NW_011219447.1:0-350 GCF_000146605.3 Meleagris gallopavo | reverse complement strand
AAACTTTGCAGTCCTCCATAGCCTTGGACAGTTTTTCATTGCATGGATGAACCCAGTTAAAATTCCCTCTCCTGGACTCGGCATTTAGAGGCATTATGCTGGAAGTAGCTTAATAACTTTAGCCTTAAAAAAAAAAAAGCACCATGCAAAGTAAACAAAGAAACAGCATTTCACAAAGCAGGACCTGCTGAAAGGGTCCAAGGGTGCACCTTCAAATGGAACAAATCTGGATATGCTGAACTCATATCCTCTGTCTTCCTAACGTAGACTCTTCATAAAGAGAGAACTGCATTTGAACAGAAATGTCTTATGTAGTAGTTGCAATACATAATGTGTCTGTTATCTCCCGC
>NW_011219446.1:0-396 GCF_000146605.3 Meleagris gallopavo | reverse complement strand
AGTCACAAGCCCCTTCCTGATTTCACCTGCTCATCATAAAGGATATTTTTTCATATTTTTTAGCTAAGAGCAGGCAGTGAGGGGTCAGGAATAGACTGAACAGCTATTCCAAGGTCATAGAGGATATTCGTGACAAAGAACATCTGTAAGCCCAGATTTCCCCATTTCCAGGACACCACTTTAATCACTCACACAACTTCAAACACCATTAACCATAAAGATAAAAAAAATACAAAGCAAGTACTGCATTTTCTAGAATTAGCCAAGCATCTTAAAGTATCCTGTACCTCACTAAAGGAATGTTTCAGAAGAAGACCTCAATCTGATGCTGAAAAACCACAGAGAGAAAGGGCTAGCACATCACACACTACCACTTGAGCTCTTTGGCTCACATTC
>NW_011219445.1:0-429 GCF_000146605.3 Meleagris gallopavo | reverse complement strand
TTTTTATCCAGTATTAGCAAGATAGCAAGTGTTAAACTTGCCAGATCTCCAGAATTTACCCTGTTCTCTGAAATCCTAATATCCACACATGCGTTTTACTTTAGTTTCCCTAACCAAGTACTACCACACTTCTTAACTGTCCATTTACATTTATTGCTATGTAGTCTTTTCTTTTTTTTTAATTTACCACTATGTACCTTTTAAAAAATCTGTAATGCCTTCTATACATCCATTCCCCAATTAATGCCTCCCCCCTTTTTAGAAACCCTATTCTTATGGAGTTTGCCTAAGCACTGTGCTTCTCTGCTCCTAAGCATAGTGAGGTCCGTGCATCAGCACCAGCACCCCACACCTAAAGCTCCAGCAGCCAGTAGGGAGCTTTTGATGGACGCTCAGGGACAATGGAAGTCTCAAAGGGATCCTATAATT
>NW_011219444.1:0-314 GCF_000146605.3 Meleagris gallopavo | reverse complement strand
CCCCCAATCTTCATTAAGAGTTCAACGTTGCCAATACCCTTTGCCAATGGAAAAGCTATAATTGAGACAGTTGCAGAAAAACGCTTTTGACTTTGTTTTGTTTAATAGAAAAAAAAAAAAAAAGAACTACTGATGGAATCACAGAGGCATAAAATTACTTTAAATAAAGGTAAGGACAGTTAATTTAGACACCAGATGGCACACTCGCTCAACACAGATCAAAGTGAATACCTTGAATGGTAAATTTTGGTATTCATCAAAATGTATCTCTGGAATAATAATTTAATTTTCTGTAAAGCTGACAGTAATAAAAA
>NW_011219443.1:0-471 GCF_000146605.3 Meleagris gallopavo | reverse complement strand
GCACAGAAATGGTGACAGTATGTGATCCAGAGCATGATCCTCCACATCTGTGCAAGCAAGGCGGTACCTGTGTGCCATTGCCTAATGGCTACATGTGTCACTGTCCTCTAGGAACAAGTGGTACCTATTGTGAACAAGGTATGTCAAGTGAATAGCATGCTGTACATAGAGTTGCTTGATAATAATGTCCAGGCAGATAAAAACATTGCATATGAATGCAATGTGAAATAAATTCACACAGTACAAAACAGATTTTATTTAATAAAGTAAGTGGTGCTCTTTTCTATTAAAAAACAAGTCATTTAAAACTATGAAATATTAGATATTGCTTTCTGACTTCGCTTATTTTCATCACCTTTTTTTCCCTTCTTTTTTTTGTTTTGTTTTTGTTTGATTTTTGTTTTGTTTTTTTTGTTTGTTTTCTTTTTGTTTTTTTTCCAAATTAACCAAACTCAGAGACAGCTAGGCATT
>NW_011219442.1:0-355 GCF_000146605.3 Meleagris gallopavo | reverse complement strand
CAGAGTTACTGAAACAGTCTGCTAAGTATAGAGGGAAGTGTTCACTTTAGCACACGGTTTGCCTTTCTGTGAAATCTGATTTTGGTGTTGGATGCTGTTGTGTCTGAATCTCGTCAGTTCACCAGGATGTAATTTTACTCCCCTGAGGTAAAAAGCCGTCAGTGGTAAAAGTGTGATAAATTAGTTCACACAAATAGATAGCGCGTGCGTGTGTGCGTGTTTAATCTGACCTTGCTGTGCATGTGTTTAGCTGCTCTCGGTGCCCTAGTCAAGCTTGGTGGAGGTTTAATCCCGTGCCCCCGGTTTAGTACCACGTATACTGATTAGGTAGTTGTGGTTATCTCGGCAGAAGACA
>NW_011219441.1:0-532 GCF_000146605.3 Meleagris gallopavo | reverse complement strand
TGAAGTACTGTCTGCTGTAAATCCACTGGGGTGGGCTACTAAAATTCCAGGATGATCCAAAGCAGCAGAAACGGTAGGAATACCCCTAAAGCCAGAAGTTAAGCCCGCGAGACAAAACCCGTACCTCCTAAAAATGGAAGGCAGGAGAGGAACTCAGCCTCTGATTGGAAGTGCTGTGACTCACGGACCATTACGAGAATGCTGTTCACGGTGCAGTACCGCACTTCTGCCAGCCAGAAAGCCTCACTCCGCAGAACGGCAGCTGGTTCAGGATCGCAGGGCTGTAAGTCCAGTTGTGATGGAAGTACATCCCCTTATGGGAAACCCACATACCCGCCTTTGTGGTGGAGTGCAAAAACCCCCAAACTAGGAAGGAAAACACAGTGGTGTTGGACTGTGCTTCCTGAGGGCTTTACAAATCGCCCCGTCATACTTGGGAATCAGCTTACTAAGGAACTGGAGGGATGAGGGCACAAACAGCTGGAAGCTACACTGCGCCAGGGTGCAGATGAACTCCTTAGAGGTGCTGAGA
>NW_011219440.1:0-460 GCF_000146605.3 Meleagris gallopavo | reverse complement strand
TGCAACTAGGAAGTAACATCTGGAATACATGTGTCCTCGCTGGCTTACTTCATTTAGTTTTTATTCTACCAATCAAATAAAAGCAATGTGTCTTTATTTCTTATGAAGATGTCCTGGGGCAGTTTCCTTGGTGCACCTGAATATCTACCTTTTTTTTTTTTTCCCTTCATTACTCTGGGTGAGTTCAGGCTCTTGTACTTTCAATATGTTTATTCAGGATATACTGTTAACACCACATAAACCTTGTTTTATGTCTACCAGAACAAACAGGCCTATGGAGCTGAACGTATGGTATGCTAAACAGCCTTTGGAGTGATGAGAATGTTGAATGGGTGTAAATATTCTAAGAGGAACCTCACTCCAAGTAAACATTCACAACATTTGCTTAGTGATTCATAATAAACTGCTCAAAAATGCCTCAAACCATCAGTGAACTCTTTGCAGGCAGACGCATGATTGT
>NW_011219439.1:0-379 GCF_000146605.3 Meleagris gallopavo | reverse complement strand
AATCTTGGCTTTTAAAAGGAGATTGCCTAAGCTCAATAGTGAGCATCTGCTTCATTTTACATGAGACTTTCTAAAAGAAAAAAATTCCTAAAGAGAAGAGTGACTTGATTATCTTCCCACCTTATTACTATGGATGCAGCTCTATTTAGAGTTGAACAAAAGTGAAATGAAGGTAGCAGCTCAGTTTAGAACATCACAATGAACAGATTAAAAAAAAAAAAGAACAGCACTAAATTTACCTCATTTTTAGTTTTTATTTTTTTTAAGCGAAGGTAAAAAGTTTAAGCATTTTTTGAGGTGTGCTCTGCCCACTTCTCAGAAAAAGGAACAAACAGTGGCAGATAGATGAATCTTTTGATCATTGCATTTTAAGGAATAA
>NW_011219438.1:0-395 GCF_000146605.3 Meleagris gallopavo | reverse complement strand
GGCAATCTGTGGCTTGGACAACTACTAGACTACTTAAACTAGTAGTTTAAAAAAAAAAAAAACACTAAAAAAAAACAAACAAAAAAAACAACAATTGGGTAGGGGCCTGTGCCCTGGGAGTGGTGGTTGAATGGAGTTAAAGCCAGCTAGCGACTGGTCATGAGTGATTCTCCCCAGGGATCAATATTGGAGTTGATCCTGTTTAATATTATTATTGATGATTTGAATGAGGGAATTGAGCGCACCTTCATAAGTCTTCAGATGCCAAGTTGGGGGTTGTGTCGATCTCCCCGAGGGTAGGAAGGCCCTACAGAGGAACCTGGGCAGGCTGGATTGATGGGCTGAAGCCAGTGGGATCAAGTTCAAGGAAGACCAGTGCTGGGTCCTGCACTTCG
>NW_011219437.1:0-395 GCF_000146605.3 Meleagris gallopavo | reverse complement strand
AATATTTCCCTCTTTCGGTATGCAAAGAAAGCTCCATTAAACATTTATTCTGACTACTTCCTATTTGAGTTAAGGGAAAAGTTGTTCTCATCATACTACTTTTTAAAAACACATCATTAATTTCTCTGCAGTATTTGTATATGAATAAACTACCAATAAACTTTTCTTCTCTTTTTTTTTTTTAAGGTAGTTTCACAGAAAAAAGATGATGATCAAGATCTGAGATAAATACTAAATGTTTGGCTTACATCCCCTGCCTAATGACTTGGCTCCAGATCAAGATGCAAAATAAAGAGAAACTTCTGGTACAGTATAGAATGAAGAGCACCTTAGGGATGCAGAGACAAGAGAAAGGTCTCGGAATTTTACTGCTGGGTTAGCCAAAGAAGAACAAT
>NW_011219436.1:0-527 GCF_000146605.3 Meleagris gallopavo | reverse complement strand
TTTTAAGAGGCAAAGTAGACAGCAAGACTCTGAAACCAGTTCATAAATAGTTTGATTTTCATATTTTTAAAAATCTTGCCTTTAACTGTCACCCCCCTCGCGTGGATCACAGATGGTGAAGAACTAATTTGTTACTGTTTTGATAACGGCTTTTTATGTATCAAAGCTCTTATTTACTACTCTGTGGGGGGAAATGACAGACTAAAAGCAATTATGTGTTTTTCTTTCAGTTTTTCTTTAACCACTGTGCTCTTTTGGCTCTTTTTTTTTCTTTCTTTCCACTCCCGACATGTTTCTTATTTGAAATATAGCATTGTGAATCTTTTACATATGTTGGTTCTCATTTAACCCTCTTTCTGGGTTTTCAAGAATGCATCTGGCCAGGCAGATCAACTGTAATCTTTCATGATTGTTTATAATGGCCCAGTGATAAGTAATAACACTCAGGGGTGTCTCCCAGTAACAGCGTATTACATTTCAGTATTAAAAATGCAAATTGGGACTGCTTTTGAAGATTGTCAGGAAAA
>NW_011219435.1:0-537 GCF_000146605.3 Meleagris gallopavo | reverse complement strand
CAAGTGTCTAGTCTGTGATCCTCTGACTCTGGATAGGGGGAGTAGTGTAGAAAGATAAGCTTCTAGAATTTCAGTTAATGTTTTAAGATTGCTTCCAATACTTACAGGAAATCAACACCCACTAGTAAAATTTGTTGAATGAAATTTCAGTGCAACTTCAGAGGAAAAAAGTGGAAGCAGAGGTACAATAAACAGGAGAAGAAATTGCCTAGCGCTAGAAATCAATTTATGCAACTGATCATTAAAAGTAAGGATTTAAATGTTTTTTCATTTCATTGTTTAAAGAATGGCAAGTAAGATCTAAAGGCATAGGTAACATGATCAGGAATCCCCAATAACTGTGTATACATTTGTACACAATAAGTCTGGATGGAGAGCACAAACAAGGCTTTCTAATCCACTGCTTTTAGTAAAAAAGATATTAACATTATTAAAAATCAACTGATTTTTTTTTTTAATCATTTGCCTATCAGAATGGTAGTCAGGCAGCAATGTCTTCTGCTTGCTTCAAGAGACATAAAAATAAGATCATAGTTT
>NW_011219434.1:0-540 GCF_000146605.3 Meleagris gallopavo | reverse complement strand
ATTTCTAGATTGCAAATGCTTTTGTATCTTTTTGAGAGTGAAAATATTTTCTTGACAGTTCTGTGATTGTTCACAAAAGTAATCTTTCTCTACTTGAAATTCAAAACACTAAAATTTATGTGAACATTCTGAGATGACTGTGTGTCCTTAAAAACTATGTGTAAACTCAAACCTATATGGAGTATAGAGTAACAACAGAGAAAGAAAGAGTGAGTAGTAGTTGAACATATACATCTCCCAGTGCTGGGATGCCTAGGAGGTAATTGAGAGTAGGTTACCACCCACACTGTCAGTAATTCAAATAAACCTCAGTAATATTCTTCCTGTTTTTCTTGTGTTTTTTTTTTCACTAGCAAGTTTACCACAACAACATTAAAGGCTAATCAGAGACTCAATCATTCAGCACAAATGAACCTCATTTCTATATAATACCTTCTAAAATAGGATCTATGCTTAGATGAAAATCTTTTGATTTCTCTAGATGGAACTAACAAAAGGAAAACAATGTACACTGTACAGAGCTTTCTGGAACTAAGGCTA
>NW_011219433.1:0-348 GCF_000146605.3 Meleagris gallopavo | reverse complement strand
TGTCTGCAGGAAGAGATGAATAACAACATTTGTTTCTTTGCAATTCAACCTCTTGCAAGGAGCAGCATAATACAGCCTCACTTTTCACAGTCCTATGTAAATGTATTCTTGTTCAGGCAATTCTGCCTCCAAAACAAATGCATACACAGGATAAATTCCCCTTTTAAAATACCCTTCTCAAAATCCCTTTAAAAAATCTAGGGAAAATTATAAGGCTTCAAAAAGTTTCTCATCTGAGGAATGCACTAATTTTCTTTGGAGAAATACACATTATAAAAAAAACCAAAAAACCAAGTGCCCGATGTAGCAGCACTGTGTCACATTAGTGTTAGAAATATCCAAGGGATG
>NW_011219432.1:0-475 GCF_000146605.3 Meleagris gallopavo | reverse complement strand
AAGAGCACTGTCTTAATGCTGTGGGAAGGATATTCATTTAGTAGTTTAATTCCATAATTCTCCCAATGTGAATTCGTTTTGAGTTTTCTAATGGGAAATGAGCACACATTTTTTTTATGATTATCTCATGGAAAAGTAGAGATGCATAAATAAATAAAAGGAAAAAAAATGACTTTTTTAACATGATATTATCAGTCTTAAATAGTTAGGTCTAAATAGCTGCTACTTAGATTTTGATAGATTTGCACGCTTTAAAAATCACTAAAATTTTGGAAATGAGTATGTAACTATTAGAGTGCTCAATAGAACAATAGTAAAGGAACGAAAAAGCAAAAATGAAGGATACAGATCTTTTTCTTTGTCCTGTCTTTTTTTTCCTCCTTAACTCTATTTTCTACAGAGACTAATAAAGGAAAAGGTAGACCTTGATAAATGAAATAAAGAGAGAAAAATTGATAAGGTAGGGATATGTAAA
>NW_011219431.1:0-465 GCF_000146605.3 Meleagris gallopavo | reverse complement strand
TCTGCTGAACATGCTCTCAGTTGGGAATAACACCCAATCAATTTTTACTTGCAAATTGGATTAAATTTGATGTAGAGGCATTGATCACATACAGAGATTCAGAGTTTCTTTTTTTTTTTGTTAGGAGAAGAATTATATTTGAAAGTCAGTTATGTGTTTTAAAATGCACTAGTTGTTGCATATATTGTAAAAATTTGCTTACTTTATCCAGATGTTTCCCATTTAAATCTTTGATAAAGAAAAGGTGATGTCAGGAAATCTCAGTGTGTATTTTGTGTTATGCCCCAGCCAGCATGCAACACACAGCTGCTTATTTTCTGTGACTAAAGCATTTTGTGTAGAAGGGGCCATCTCTTTGCTGCAAGCACATTATCTAGAAATCTGGCTTCCAGGCTGCTGC
Source organism: Meleagris gallopavo (assembly GCF_000146605.3). Lineage (NCBI taxonomy): Eukaryota > Metazoa > Chordata > Aves > Galliformes > Phasianidae > Meleagris > Meleagris gallopavo. The sequence goes on along the minus strand of NW_011219431.1, from coordinate 65 downwards.
TGGCAGCAAGCTTCTGCTTTATTCTGTAAACTGGCAGCTTAAGAGGCTGAGCTCAGTGAAAAACA
>NW_011219430.1:0-399 GCF_000146605.3 Meleagris gallopavo | reverse complement strand
CCTCACTTCTGGCTACATCCAGCTGTCTGTCTGTCCTGAGTGCCTCTATCCTGTTTCTTTTTGCCCTTCCTCAGTCTGTGACTTGCAGCCCATCTCCATTTTATCCCATTCCCTCTTTGTCTTGTCCTGATCTGCATCCCTCTCCTGTACCTCACATCTCCCCCAGTGCCGGTGCCCTGCTCCGTCCCTTCCTTCCATCACCCACACAATCTCTACCCCTGCTCCCTCTCCCTATCCCTCTGCTCTGTCCCCATTCTCTTTTTAACTTGCCTTTTCAGCCTCTTCTTCCTCTCTTTTCTTTTTTCCCCTTCAGTCAGATTGTCCTGCTCCTTTGCTCCTGGGTTTCTGTCAGTCAGTCTGCCCTTCTTCCCACGTTTCTCTCAGTTTATCTATTCTGCT
>NW_011219429.1:0-479 GCF_000146605.3 Meleagris gallopavo | reverse complement strand
AGTTTTCTTTTATTTGTTCTTTTCTTACAAATGGTCTTCTACTGTAAAAGAGACAGTTTTTAACTCTGGCCTATTTTGTTCTTGCTAGCTGGAAGGATCCTTGAGATCAGGACTCAACTTCTGGGTTTTCTTTTCTTTTGATATTCTCTGCCAGAAAACTTTTCCGTTGCTACAAAATGGGTGCAGTCAATTTCTCACCATCTTTTCTGGTCTTGTTTATTGAAATGAGCTCTGCTCTGGTCAGGGAGGCTTTCTTCCTTTATGTTAGTGTAAAACCTCACATAGAATGAGATGCTGGAACGTCAGTACAGGTACACTGATGAGCATAGTCTTTCTTTTACTGTTGTCACTAATTTTGCTACTTCCTTTCCTTTTCTTTATCTTTTTCTTTTTGAACTTGTGATTTTTTTTTCCTGCTCAATAAATTCACCAAAGGCAACGTTGCCACAAAGAAAATGGATGTAGGATTTTTTACAATG
>NW_011219428.1:0-482 GCF_000146605.3 Meleagris gallopavo | reverse complement strand
TGGATGGACAGACCCAAGCGAGAGCAAATCTGCAAGTTGCTGCTGCAGAGCCCTACGAAGGGATGGTTTCCATGGCAACTCCCCAAATGCTCTTGGTGCTGAGGGGCTTTTTTTTCCCTCCCTCTTTGCTGAGTGCAAGCCCTTGGCTAATGAGCTGTGCAAATAGATATTGAGATTTTAGTGTTTTTTATTTTGCAATTATAGACTTAGCGATTTGGAAGGAAACTTTTGGGCCAAAGGCTCTGCCTCCTCTTTGAATTCCCTTTTTTTTCTTTTTCTTTTTTCCTATTCCCTTGGCAAAGTTGGTTCAACTTCAAACTCGATGTTGAATTTTCCAGACCAAATAAAAAACACTGCTGAAGTTAGAAGGTTTTTTTCCACCCTCCTGGGCCCAACCTGCAGTCAGCTCTTTGCCATCGCCCGTCTCTCCTCTTGTTTTGCTTATCAATCATACAAACCACATTCATGGACTCCCCTGGAAA
>NW_011219427.1:0-315 GCF_000146605.3 Meleagris gallopavo | reverse complement strand
GGCAGCTGTTCAAGTATAGTGTATTATACTTTCTAATGTTGGCGGCATGCAGAATGATATGTTGGAAGCAAAATTCAATATATATAAAACAGAAAGGGAAACTACTTGCTGTTATACATCTCCTATAATACATTAGATAACACAAGCTTTTAAAACCTCTAAATGGAGTGTAAAGGATTGTCTTTTTTTAACTTGTGTAATATTAAAACTAATAGCAATACTTATCACATCATGCAGAATCTCTCTTTACGAAAGAGAGTAAGTATTATTATCTTCATGTTACATGGAGAAGCTGAGGTCCAGACAGGATGCGTT
>NW_011219426.1:0-454 GCF_000146605.3 Meleagris gallopavo | reverse complement strand
GTGCCTTTCCCAAAACCTCTCACTGCGTTGCTTCCCTCCAGCCTCGAGTTTTTTTAGCCCTCCCCCTGGCTCCCCGGTAACCCTTTGGAAGCTAAGGGGGTAGGAAAAACCAAAGAACCAACCACCAACGGGCAGCCCCGCCACCGCTGCTGCTCGCTCCCTCCCGCACCGAATCGCCACGTGCGTGCCGGTGGGCGTGGCCAAGTACAAAAGGGGGTGTGATCATATTTAAAAGGAGGTGTGGCTATGCCCATAAGGGGCGTGGTCTGATCCGAAGGGGGGCGTGGTCTTGCCCATAAGGGGCGTGGCCGGGGCATTGCCGGGCCGCTCCTGCGCAGTGCGGCGGGTGGCGGAACGGAGTGGGGCAGAGCGAAGCAGAGCAGCGGGGCGGCCGGAGCTCTTCATGCCGCGGGGCCGGGCGGCCGCCTACCTGCTGCTTGCGGGGCTGGGGCTT
>NW_011219425.1:0-347 GCF_000146605.3 Meleagris gallopavo | reverse complement strand
CCGGCCCCGGCTCGGCGACGCGGCGGTGATTACTGCGCCGTAAACCCACGGGAAGCGAAGCCGGGGATGCGGCCGGGCACGAACCGCTTAAGGGCGGGCGGGGGCACAGTGCCGTCCGAGCCCACAGGGGGCGCTGCCTGCATGGCAGGCAATGTGTAGGTAGCAGTAGGCATAAACACTACAATCAACGGCCAATAGTTGCTTCCTCTGCCACTGCCAGGAATATCTTCTTCAGCTGCAAGAGACAATGCTGAAGTGACAAGCCTCTGCAGTATCTCATACCCTCTCATTCTTCTGCGAATGGAGAAGGATCTCCGCAAACATTCGTCCTTTACCCACCAGGAGCA
>NW_011219424.1:0-475 GCF_000146605.3 Meleagris gallopavo | reverse complement strand
CTCCTTCCTTTTTTTTTTTTTTTTTTCCTTTCCCCTATGCATCTGTTTGCCATATTGTATCCTGTTTGTAAGGCTACAAGTATACTTATTTAAATGGACTGTGTAACAGTTTGCTTCCAATTGGAGCAGCGAAACTTCAGTTTTCAGAAGCAAGGTTGGATCCAGGGCTTGGAGAGGGATTGTTTCCTGATTAGTTAGTTTTATTATGTAACGACCATACCTGTTCTTAATAAACCATTCATTTGGTTCTCAGTTGCAACTTAATTCAAATGGCAGCACCATTGGAGTGCATACCGTTGCATGATATCAGCACTGTGACAGTCACTTCTTCAAATTAATTTCAAAACAGTGTCATGTGCTACTGTATTTTTTAGCATACCCAGTGATGCTTAATAATAAACTTTGAAGAAACGTTCAGTTTGTAAACTATTTAGACTGTCATTTCTTCACGTCTTTCATCTTTATCTATTGCCAA
>NW_011219423.1:0-493 GCF_000146605.3 Meleagris gallopavo | reverse complement strand
TGTCTTTTTTTGTTTGTTTGTTTGTGTTTGTTTTGTTTTGTCTTTTACCCAGGGAAGAAAGAAAAGCCCACGAACCTGTCAGGTCCATGTTCAGTGCCTGCTGACAACTGCACATGCTGCTGCCTATCTGCAAGCATTTCTTACCTGAAAGGGCACTGAGGAATGCTTTCGTTCACAGCTGCAGAACTTGGGAGGTGTGCAGGTGCTCCAGAGACAGCAGGAATTTCCGGTCTGCAAGAAGTTCTAGCAGATTTGTAATATCAAGGAAAAACCCCTACGAGGAAGTATTTGCAGATGGAGTTGCTTTTCGTTTTTAAAAGTGGTTTCAACACCTTACTGACCAAAGTATTCCCAAATCTTTTACTGTACAAAGCCCTGCCTGGGCTCTAGGTTCAAGTATCATCCTTTGCCAGTCAGTGCTGCAGCTTCACCTCTTCTTTATCAGTCCTGGCACAAGCTAAACTGGGAATTGTTCTTATTGATATTTTGCAAT
>NW_011219422.1:0-527 GCF_000146605.3 Meleagris gallopavo | reverse complement strand
CTGCCCAGAGAGGTTGTGGATGCCCCATCCCTGGAGGTGTTCAAGGCCAGGTTGGATGGGGCCCTGGGCAGCCTGGTCTAGTATTAAATGGGGAGGTTGGTGGCCCTGCCTGCAGCAGAGGGTTGGAATTTTGATGGTCCTTGGGGGTCCCTTCCAACCCAAACCATTCTGTGACTCTACTTTGCTATCCTGAACTTCAGCATACGAAAAGGATCAGGCCAAAGCAAGTGGGTTTTAATTTTCCCCAGTGGAATGTAGAGTCTCATCTAAGTGGGAGAGCTGGGTGAGATTGTGAGGGTGTCCCTGTTGCCTTTCAGTAGTTTCAGTGTTATTCTCCATCCCCTGCCATCCCAAAATACTAGACATACCTTTTCTACATCTCGTAGTGCCATTAAGAGAGATAGAAAAGACTGAAGTTTTAGATGTAATTATTTTTGTGAAGTCTGACTGCTACAACTGAGTGTTTTCTGCAGGGTGCTTAATGGCTGAATTCAAGTGATGGAACGTTCAGTTATGTTTCATGAAAC
>NW_011219421.1:0-427 GCF_000146605.3 Meleagris gallopavo | reverse complement strand
GACAGTAGCGCATCTATTTTCATAATCAAATCACTGCCACTGTATAATAAGGTACATACAGTTTGCAAAGAGTTTCATCAGAAATGGAGTAAAACATTTGGATTATAGTGCATGTCTGTCTACATAACGGCTTATTAAAAATGAAAGCAATATAGATTTATCAGAATTGACACTCAGGTCTGCGATTTGTATTGTATAATCTACTGGTATGTCCTTATTCTATTTTTTTTCCTCTGACAACACCTAGGAACAGACATAACTGAAGACAATTTCTAGTTTACTTAACCAGATCTTTTAAATTTTTTGCATTTCTTACTGGAATTTCTCTAGCTATCTCAGTGGTTCTATTTCAGCATCACTAAACATTTAATCACATTTGATTAAACGCTTTGCCTCTCATTATTTATCTCCTTGATAATTCTACCTC
>NW_011219420.1:0-500 GCF_000146605.3 Meleagris gallopavo | reverse complement strand
CATCTCAGTGTAGATTAAGGAGAATGACTCACGCTCTCCTGTGTCCTTTGTACCTTTTATGTGAAGTTGATCTGCTTTAGACTCCCACTGCTGCTACCAAAGCCCCTTCTCAGTGCTCGCTACACAGAGCTGCTTTTGGAACGTTCATATAGCAAAATGCTGAGCAAAATGGTTCAGATCATTGGCCTGTGTAGTTGGGAAAAGAGGAAAGGAAAGATGAAAAGCGAGAAGTGGTTTGGTAGTTCAGCTAGCATGCAGAAATTAACATTCACGTACAATAGCATATGGAACAGATATTCTTCAAAATCTAAAACTGTTTCTTATCATCAAGTAGGTCACGTTTTCAGCAACTGTTCCTCAAATGTAAATATCAGCAGTGATTACTTTAGAATAGATATAATTATATATTCAACAGAATGCATAATTTTTTCCCAATGAACCGCTGTTAATTTTGCCTGAAAATTAGTGATTACCACTTTGGTGTTAATTACAGAGCGCTA
>NW_011219419.1:0-513 GCF_000146605.3 Meleagris gallopavo | reverse complement strand
CTGCATCATCATCTTCTCTTCTTCTTTACTTCCTTCTTTCTCTTTCCTTGTATTAACAGAAATAGCTTGGAAATGTGTTCTTCCTAGAGAGCATTTGTGTTAAATCTGGGAAAAGGATATCCTCTCACTCATCTCTTCAATCCCCAGTACTTCTGGTCTGAATAAAAATGTGACCCAGGGAACCCTCTCCAGAGTTTCTCTCCCTGGGAATCCCTTAATCTTGGGAAAGCCAGCTGTTAGAAAGGGATATTTTATTTAAACACCACGCGAGGGCAGCCTCTTCCACTTTCCATCGTTATAAATCCTGTTTCAGTCTCCCAAATACAGGATAAAAGGCTCTTCAGTTTGCTGGTAATATTGGCTGGTTTTTATTTTTATTTTTTATTTTTCCAAAAAGAAAGTGCATGAATATGCCTCCAATACATATATATATATAAAGGCAATTAAATGTCAACGTATATTTCCCAAAAGCAATGGCTGTGGCTAAAGGAATATTGCTTAAAGAGGGTGTTT
>NW_011219418.1:0-456 GCF_000146605.3 Meleagris gallopavo | reverse complement strand
ATTGGTTTTAATTTTCAGAATGCCAACCTAGCAATGTCAGATTATCTTTTCTATATTGCATTAATTTGTATTGTGACTGCACACCTTCATTCATCTACTGCCTAGTCATTATAAAATGTCCGGGCAAATAGATATTTTGTGAAGTGGACAGTCATTGTGTAGTAGCTTGACTGAGATCTCATTTTCATTAAAGCAGAATCTGACATTACTTTCTAGTCAAAAAGCATAGAGGTGTGATCTTAGTTATTGTTTTGTAGCATTATATAGTGTGTTTAAATGTTTAATTTTCTCTCTTTTCTTTTTTCTTTTTTCTGAAGGAAAGGCAGGCAACAGTGAAAAAAGAAAAGGGTTGTCCCCAGCAAATGAACAAACTGGGAGAACGAAACAAAATGCAGAGAGCAAATTCCATCACCGTAGATGGACAAGGTCTTCAGGTGTGATTATTGTTATTTTAAT
>NW_011219417.1:0-340 GCF_000146605.3 Meleagris gallopavo | reverse complement strand
CAAAAGTATACTTATAATTTTTGTTCCTGAGCAAAATCATATTTTAAACAATAAGATGGCAGTATTTAGAAGTGTAAGCTTACATAATATTAATGATGTTTTTAAGCACCTGACTGAAATTTAATATCTTCATCCTCTTTTGGAGGTGTTCTTACTATGTCAACACAGTGCACAAGTTAATATTGCCATTCTGATTAAAGATCAGATGTACTTTTTTTTCCAGAGCATTCTGATCTTGGCTAGCCAGCATGTGCTTTGCAATGTGTAACTCCAGAACACAGTCAAAAGCCATCTTCTGTCTCCTCACACCCACAAAACAGGATGCCCTGCTTGTCCATTT
>NW_011219416.1:0-540 GCF_000146605.3 Meleagris gallopavo | reverse complement strand
CTAAGATCATCAGTCCAACCGTCCGCCTACCACCGATATTTCCCCACTAAACCATGTCCCTCTGTACAACATGTAAACGCTTCTTGATCACCTCCAGGGACGGAGGCTCAACCACCTCCCTGCCCATTCCAGCACCTGAGCACTCTTTCAAAGAAATGTTTTCTAATATCCAACCTGAACTTCCCCTGGAGCGACTGGAAGCCATTCCGTCTTGTTCTATTGCTGGTTACTCAGGAGAAGAGGCTGACCAACATCTCCTTTCTAGTGATAGAGAGCTAGAGGGTCTCCCTGGGCCTTCTCTTCTCTGGATAATCCCAGTTGTTTTTTCTTTCTCAGATGTGCAGCATGTTACTTTACTAGAACATGTGAAACATTCAAGTCTAACAAAATATTAAAGTCATTAGCAGAAAAAAGTTTTCAAATATCTTATCTCATCTATGTTAAAACTGGGTTGATCTTCTGGCTGTTTTAGAAATTACCTTTTTTTCCCTTTGCTCTACAAAGATGCTGTATTGAGAAGGATATTCCTTTGTTCATTTG
>NW_011219415.1:0-440 GCF_000146605.3 Meleagris gallopavo | reverse complement strand
GAGAGCCAGGCGGTGTGGAATATTCCACAACAAAGCCAGATGCTGCCGCAATATCAACAGCAGGGCCAGGCGGCGTAGACTATTCCACAGCAGGGCCAGGCAGCGCAGTATTTCCACAGCAGGGCCAGGTGGCGTAGCCTATTCCCTAGCAGAGCCAGGCGGCGTACTGTCTTCCTTTGTTGGAACAGGTGGACTAGTATAATCCCTAGAAAGGGCAGGTCGCACAGCATATTCCAGGAGAAGGCAGGCGGCACCGTGTATTTCAAGAAGAGGAAGGCAGCGCTGTATAGTCCAAGAAGAGGCAGGCGGCCCAGTAGAGTCCAAAACGAGGCAGATGGCATAATGTACGACAAGCAGGTGCAGGTGGTGTAGTATATTCCAAAAAGAGGCAGGTGGCGTAACGTATTCCAAAGAAGATGGAGGCCGTAGAGTGCATTCCA
>NW_011219414.1:0-504 GCF_000146605.3 Meleagris gallopavo | reverse complement strand
AAAATTCTAAAAGTCGAGTCCATCCTTTAGGAACTGAGAAACAGTCTTTTTTAAAATTTATTATTTATTGCCCACTGGATAATCTTTGCTGCAGCTTGAGGAATATGTACCTCATTTTTTATACATAAAATATTAAATTACTGGTGTATTATATTTGGGGAGTAGAGAAATTTACTTGGATGCTGAACATTAGGTAAACTTAGAATATTAAAGTTAATAATGTTTTTGCCACAGTCAGGACTTATGATGATATTAAGTTAATGATTTGCCTGGTATGGTGATAATGATTTTTCTTAATATAATTTTCATACTTCAGCTTATTCATTTTGAGGTATAGCTGCCTACAAATTAATTTAAATAAAATATTTTAGTTAGTCATTTTACATTTACTTATGCCACCTCCTTCATCTTCTTTCTAGAACACTGTACTTTAGAATATGAGAAAATTTATGTTTGGCTCTTAAAAATCAGAAAGGGAGAGAATCTTCCCAACTGTAATATCGT
>NW_011219413.1:0-454 GCF_000146605.3 Meleagris gallopavo | reverse complement strand
CGGAGAGCCACAAAGATGGTGAAGGGCCTGGAGCATCTCCCCCTAATGAAGAAAGGCTAAGTGAACTGGGTCTGTTTAGCCTTGAGAAAAGAAGACTGAGAGGGGACCTGATCCAGGTTTATAAATATCTGAGGTGTGGCGGCCATAGTGGTGAGGCCAGTCTCTTTTCAGTGGTACGTGGAGACAGGACGAGGGGAAACGGACATAAGCTGCAGCATAGGAAGTTTCGCACGAATGTGCGTAAGAACTTCTTCACGGTGAGGGTGACGGAGCACTGGAACAGGCTGCCCAGGGAGGTTGTGGAGTCTCCTTCTCTGGAGATATTCAAGTCTCGCCTGGACGCCTACCTGTGCGACCTGGTGTAGGGAACCTGCTTTGGCAGGGGGGTTGGTCTCGATGATCTCTAGAGGTCCCTTCCAACCCCTACAATTCTGTGATTCTGTGATTCTTTTCT
>NW_011219412.1:0-510 GCF_000146605.3 Meleagris gallopavo | reverse complement strand
ACACAGAATCAGAGAATCTTTGAGTTGGAAGAGACCCTAAGGGTCATTTAGTCCAGCTCCCCCTCGCAATGAGCACAGACACCTACGCCTCAATCAGGCTGCTTAGAGCCCCATCCAGCCTGACCTTGGGTGTCTCCAGGGATAGGGCTTCTAACACCTCTTTGGGCAACCCGTACCAGTGTCTCATGACTCTCACTGTTAAAAAAAGTTTTCCTTTTACCTGATCTCATTCTCCTTTCTTTTATTTTCAGATCATTACCCTTGTCCTACCACAACAGACCCCACTGAAGAGTCCGTCCCCTTCTTTTTTTACAGCCCTCCCTTTAAATATTGAGAGGCCACTCTCAGGTCTCTCTAGAGCCTTCTCTTCTCTGGGTCACATAGCCTCAGCTGCCTGTCCTCGCAGGGAAGGTGCTGTGGCCCTCTGGATGCACTCTAAAAGGTCCATGTCCTTCCTTTACTGAGGGTCCAATATCAGGACACAGTACTTCAGGTGAAGTCTCACCAGAG
>NW_011219411.1:0-564 GCF_000146605.3 Meleagris gallopavo | reverse complement strand
CGCAACGCACGCAGCTCCCCATGGAGAAAGTCCAGGGAGAAATGGAGATCGAGAGGTGGGAGCGAAGTGAGGAGATCTCCGACGCGGAGAAGAAGGTTATTCAGGAGACATGGAGCAGAGTGTACGCCAACTGCGAGGACGTCGGAGTCTCCATACTCATCAGGTATCGGGGGGAAAAAAAGCGAATCCGAGCGAAGCCCTTTATAGACAAAAACAGAACGGGCTGTGGAGCGGAACGCGATGAATGACAGCGAGTGGGGAGCGCGGAGCATCCATTGGCGCGGGGACGATTCGCAGCACTCCTCCGATTTCAGCCCGGGGGGAGCGGGGCAGCACCGTGGGGACTTGGTGGGATTCGGTTTCCATCGGAAAGGTCACCTTAACCCGCGTGGAGGTGGGGGAGCGCGGAGGCAGCGCGGCGCAGGGCTCGGCTCGCCGGGGGTGGGTTTGTTGCGGTTGGGTTTGGGGTTTTTTTTTCCCCCCCCACTGAGTTCCGTGCGGATGGCGTTGGTACGTCCCAGGCTGGCGGGTGAAATAATGCAAGTTGGGAGCCAAGATAAAACC
>NW_011219410.1:0-498 GCF_000146605.3 Meleagris gallopavo | reverse complement strand
ATACATCTGTTAATCTCAGATTTGCTCAGAAATGGCACACATACTCTTTCAGTGAAGTCATTAGCTACTTTTTAAACTTAATTAGGCAGGACTGAATGTTTAATTTTGTAGGCTCCTATGATTTTTGCATCTTTATGGTAATGCTGCAAATTTTCAATGGGAAAATTAATCTTTTCCAAATTGGTTGTTTGAGTTTAGTTTCGTCACTTGCAGGCAGAAATAAGTGGTCTACAAAAAGAAGGGTTGAACTGTGATTCTTACTTGAAATTGATAGGAGGATGCTTGCTTTCTGTAGCAGATGTGGATGCATCTCAGCTAGGAACTCAGAAGAAATTACACAGCCTTTCTACATTGCTTTTTCTTTCTTAATTTCAGAGCTATTTTGTAACTCAAGAACAAAACAAAATGATGCTAAATTGTTGTACTGTTATTTTTTTCATTTTGTACTTTTTCTTTTTTTTTCCTCAGAGCAATGGCTTGATGTTGCCCAAAATGTCA
>NW_011219409.1:0-356 GCF_000146605.3 Meleagris gallopavo | reverse complement strand
CCTCTCTGCTTAGAGCCCTTCACTGAGTTCCACTGTTGCTCTAAACTGCCATTCATGCAAACAACCATTTCACTTTCACATAAACTCTTAAGCTGTATTCTTAGAGACAGAAGCTTCTTGAGCTGTGTCCTACAGGAAACAATGTAGATTGAGAATATCAGTAGAAAATGAGCTCATAAAAGCGTAAGGAAATATGACCAAGAAATGAGGAATTAATGTTAAAGCATTCCATTTCCTCTCCAGATTGATGCAGCTGTATCCCACTTAAAATGTCAGGACATGTGCAGACACCATCTTCAAAGAGCTTGTAATATATACATACACGTGTATATAAAATTATGTTGATAAGATCAGCC
>NW_011219408.1:0-430 GCF_000146605.3 Meleagris gallopavo | reverse complement strand
GAACATGAAACAATTTGTTTCAGCAGTGCTAACAAAATAAACAGTCAGTGACTACAGTCAGAACATTAAGATCTCAAATTCATATGCAAGCAGCTAAAGTTCAAGTTTCAATAAACCAACTATAAAACACACATACAGCCTAACAATTCTTTTGCAGCTGTACCCAATATAGTAGGAAGACAGAAACTGAAACAAATTGGCCACGATTCCTCCCTTACAAGTTCTTTCTTTTTGTTTGTTTTTTTTTTCCTATCCTTCACTAAGATAGTACATAAGTAATGAAGACAAACAATACCTCAACATGGCAACTCACCTAAACAAAGGGCAATAAATCCTCAAACACAGATACAAGTTGGGCAAAGAGTGGCTTAAGAGCAGCACTGAGAAAAAGGATATGGGAGTGTTGGTTGATGGAAGACTCAACATGAGC
>NW_011219407.1:0-438 GCF_000146605.3 Meleagris gallopavo | reverse complement strand
TCTTATATCAATTAGGCTATAAATTTAGGTTTTTCTTTAAAGGACCCCTCGGGGTTAAGTAAATAGTTCCAAATAGTCTAGGTGTCCTAAATTAACTAAAGAAGGTCATGGTTCATGTTCCTAGCACAAGGTTTTGTGGATTTTTTTAAATGCAAGTCTGAACTTAATAGCCCAGCTTTTATGGTCTGATGGCTGAGAGGCCATCACAAGGAAACAGAAATTACAAAAGTGACTTTGCTCTTATATATCTATGTACATATACATATGTTCTCCAGGTTGAGCATACTAATTATGCCTCTACATATAAGTCTGTCAAGCAGCTTTATACAGCATCTTTTTAGCATCCATTTAAAACGTGAATCTTCAAAGTCCATAAATGTGTTAATCACCCTTATATCCACAAATTACAAGTAGAATCGATCATTTCCTTGTTCAAAA
>NW_011219406.1:0-379 GCF_000146605.3 Meleagris gallopavo | reverse complement strand
GAACTTGCAACACTTTCTCACTATTACTGATTTTCAGAAGATAAGCATGGAGTATTTAATTCCAACATAGTTAATTCTCAAAATGTGGAAAATCCTAGAAGGCTGGTACTGATTTTGTTCAATATTCTAAAAATTGTTTTCAAATTAGAATAAATCCCCTAAAAATCAAAATGCCAAGGAAAGGAACTTAATCCTTAGCTTGTAGCAGTCTACACTGAAAGTATCTCAACAGGTAATTATACTGGCAAGGCAAATCATTGCCTATCTTGCTCCAGAATTCACTATTAAATCGTTATGCTCATTTGAAATATAAAATAAAATAAATAAATAAACAAGTACTATGAAATATTTGGAATTTCTTGCTACCAATCAATTTCTC
>NW_011219405.1:0-363 GCF_000146605.3 Meleagris gallopavo | reverse complement strand
GGTGCCGGAATTTGGGTGACTTTCTGGGTGATTTTTGGTGATTCTGGCCACCAACAGAAGTCCCACACCACGCACCACGAATGGCTGCAAACATCTCTGCTGTACTGACCCTCACCCACTTACCTGCAGGTGACGGCACCTTTGAGACGCTACCCCTCATCTCAGAACTCATCCACATCTCCCACAGACCACCACAACTCCTGAGCCCCGCAGGCACTCGGATCCCTCTCCCCCCTCCCCCCCCACAACCCCCCCTGCAGCCCGGGGGCTCACTGGGGATGGAAACATCTGGACTTGGGTTTTGTTAAGACCACAACCACCCTCTTTCCTGACTGCTGCGGGAGGTTCAGCCCTGCACCCAAC
>NW_011219404.1:0-480 GCF_000146605.3 Meleagris gallopavo | reverse complement strand
AGCTCTCCAGATAGTACCAGGTTTTCAACTGGTATTTACATTGGTACAAATTTACAATGGAAAAAAAACTATTAATTCAGCTCCAACTTTTTAGAGATGTACACAGAGACTGCCCTATTTGGACTAATTTTGGACTCAGAATTAATGTGTTTTCTCTGAAAGCAAAAGCATGTTGTTCTGAACTCACAGACTATGAACACATGGTACTGATTAGGAATACTCACTGTCACTAATTTTGTTATTCCTTACTTTATTTTATTTATTTTATTTTATTTTTTCCAAATGTCCTAAATGGAAAACTCCTTAACCATATAGTATTCAAAGAAAAATAAATAAATAAATAAATAAATCAGCAGATGAATCCATGGGCTTTTGAAGCTATCCTGTATCTCACTTTTTAAGGAGTAGTCAAGTCAGTAAAGACTTTTACTAAAGTTCAAAGCCAGTAGCTTAGTATGCTGTTTGAATTCAATGCAGATT
>NW_011219403.1:0-443 GCF_000146605.3 Meleagris gallopavo | reverse complement strand
TGAGTGGATAATGTTATTCTGTGACCTCTTAATAAATTACAAGGGTCATGCACTATGTAACTAGTAAATCTGCAAATCTTGTTAATAGTCTTACTGTTGTAGAAAAACGTTGCAGGAATCCTCTTAATATCATGAGAAAACTGTAATGAAATTTCAGGTATTGTACTGAGAAAATATGAAATTAATATTTGATCTTTCTAAATGTGGCCAAAACTGATTTGTGGCCTACTATATTAGCCTTCACTTGCACATAACATCAAATAAACATAGCAACCTAATATTCAGGTAAACACATTTGAAAATAAGTTAAAAAAAAAAAAAAAAGTAAAAAAAAAACCTGAGAAGTGATATAGTAAGAACAATTAGAAAGTTTGAAAGTTTTCTATCAAAAATGAGGTGCTAAAAAATGAGGTGTTAAAGTGGTATCTGATAAGAAATTAAGT
>NW_011219402.1:0-430 GCF_000146605.3 Meleagris gallopavo | reverse complement strand
TAATGATTTATCTACCAGAATCAACTTTCTCCTCAGACTGCTGCAATAGAGCATGGAAATGTGAAAAACAGGATGAAAGATTCAAGTTATGTGCCTAAAAACCACAAATGCTTTATCATTTATCAAGAATGACACTTCACAACTTATCTGAACGCGGTGACATACCATAAGATTGTACAATCCACTCCCACATTTTGCATAAGGTAGTGTTAAAGGCTTTATTTTATCTGTTGGAGCCGCTATCATCATTTTTACCTGCTGAATCTGCATGTTAGATACAAGCGTTAAAAAGTAGCATCTGTGAAATTTGCAACTTAAGTAGACAAGACAGAAGAAAAAAAACATTTTCCACTTTATAGATCTCAAGAATTTATATATAAGGGGATTAAGAGGAATATTTGCATTGCTTAACTTTAGTACTTACTTTATA
>NW_011219401.1:0-479 GCF_000146605.3 Meleagris gallopavo | reverse complement strand
CATGGGACTAGATGTCTTTCTTGAGGGAAAAGGACAACGCTGAATTGCTGAGAGTGTGATTCCAACGTTGTGTGCTTCATAACCACACATAGGGGACATGATAGGGTGAGATGGCAATCAGTATCAGAACTTAAAAGTCATCAATATAATTCAGAATGATGAGGCTAGCTAAAAAACATATGTAAAACACATCTAAACAAGCCCACAAATACTTCAGTTCTTACTTTCGTCTTTTTTTTTTTTTAATTTGCTTTCACAGTGTGCATCGAGCCTATTTTCCTGCACATCCAGGTATAAACTTTTCAATAAAGATCAAGAGCAGCTCATAATGTTATGCCTCTAGGCAGCAATGAAGCTTTAAGAAAGATGTCAAACATTATCAAACTCTTGTTAAAATCAAGAGGATTAGAGATACCCCACTGTCACTGCATGGGGATCCGGCTAACTCCAGAGCCCAGTCAGTAGATGCTATAAGGAAG
>NW_011219400.1:0-505 GCF_000146605.3 Meleagris gallopavo | reverse complement strand
TTATAGTCTTAGAGATTATATTAAGAAGGAATAAAGATGTTTTATTATGATGTTGTGAGACTTTTCCAGTTACTCTGTATTTCAACTTCAGAAATTTTTTAACAAATAACAAAAAATATATATATTGAAAATTTCTCACAGTGTGTTTCTTCTCACGGTGAGTTTCCACTGACAGAGATGCCTTCTTGTTTGTATGCTGCATGACCAGGATGGCTTCCCAGGCCGGCCCCCATGGGCCCTCCTGGGCAGTTTCTGTGGGACAGCAGTGCCCCTCCTTTGGGGCACAATGGTAGAGGGGCCTGGGACTGCTGCTGAGCCAGCACTGCCCTTCCCAGCACAGCCAGGTCAGGAGGCCCAGCCCTGTCCCTCCCTGCTCAGCACTCGGGTTTCTCTGTGATTTGTAATGACAAAAGAGCAGAAATAAAGCAGAGAACACTGCACATTCTGAAAAACCAGTCATGTTTATTACACTGACACTAAGACAAGACTAATAAGTCCCTTCAGG
>NW_011219399.1:0-426 GCF_000146605.3 Meleagris gallopavo | reverse complement strand
CTGTCAAATTCATCACAAAGTTGTGGTTAAGCAGTTGACCATGGCTGAACATAGTGGTTCTTTAATTGTCTAATAAAAGTCCTTTCTTTGCCCACTCTTTCTTATGTAAAAAAAAAAAAGAACTTTTATTAGCTGTGTTAATCTTCCTCTTACCAAAGTCTCACTTCCTTGTGATTTGAAGTGTATCTCACTGTTAGCTGATATATATATAAATAACTATAAATCAATTAGAGACTAATCCCAGACAAGATCACAACTGAGATTTAAAACTCAAAATTATATAACTCAGAGCAGAATCCAATGTTTCAATCTCTTCTATCCAAAATGATATAAATCTCTCATGAACGTGGCTAAAATTCTGCAACATAGAGACAGGTCCAGTTATTTCCTGTCTCTTCCTAGCTGTCTTCTTGGCTTTAGTCTCAT
>NW_011219398.1:0-491 GCF_000146605.3 Meleagris gallopavo | reverse complement strand
TCGTGTTTCCTCTTATCATCTGTTTGTACCTGTTTGGATGTTGTTTTTTTTAAGTCAAACCAGTTGCAGCAGAACAGAGAGCTTCAATTCAGGTTTCTGGATGGAGATCAGGACACTGTATTTAACTTTTTCTTTTTTTTTTCTTTTTAGAAGTTATTAAAGGGCCTTTAATAATTGTTAAGAACTGAAGATCTAGCTGAAGTAGTTGCTACTGAAAAGTAAACCTCTTCAGAGGAATATATAGCTTAGATGCAATATTTACTCCTTGTATCAGCTGAGAAGCAGCAACATAGTTACAAGGAACTTAAGTTGCTGTTAGGAACGCCATTCAGTTCTGGTTTTTGATACACACTCTTGTATTCAAGAACAAAGTTACAAATGTAAGCAGATAGATTATAGTTAAGTGTTCTCCCTTCAAGCAACACCGAGATGGTTAAAGAAATAACAAGGGTTCATTCATGCAGTAAAAGCTACCACCCAGTAAAAGCTGC
>NW_011219397.1:0-503 GCF_000146605.3 Meleagris gallopavo | reverse complement strand
GCCAGATCAGAATGGTTATAATTGTTCACTTATTTCATCAGGTACTAAAACAATGCATGTAATTGTATTGCCAGTGATGTATTATTAACAAAATAATTTTGTTGCTATGCAGTTCTTCCTGTCTTATTGATGGTTCTTTTCTATCTCAAATTAGCAGTAAGTCACACAAGCAAATCTTACATGCATAGATCAACAAACTTTAAATCATAGATTGCTTAACTTCTATGTTAAACATAGTGAATATGTAAGACAAAGGCATCTTCCTTGTTTTGGGTATTTCTTGTTCACAGCCATTTTCATTGTGGTGTCTCAAGGTCATTGTATTAGGATGCAGGTAGGTCCACACGGGCTTTGAAGGGATTTGTATTTAATAGAAAAAAATCTTATTCTAAAACAGTTAAGGGTTCAAGATCAAGTATAAAGGAATAAGGTCATTTTGGAGCTTCCCAAATGCATCCAAGAGGCTGCCCGCTCTCAAGCACAAATTTCTACTGTGCCCAAAT
>NW_011219396.1:0-484 GCF_000146605.3 Meleagris gallopavo | reverse complement strand
CCCTAGCACAGAAATGTTCTGAGCAGATTTCAAGGTTGTTTCTCTCATGCCTACCATGCACACTTCAACATCTTTTAGCTATCTAGATGCTGCAGTATTCTTGCAGTTCAATCTGTACATTTGTTTACAGCCTGAAAAAACATCCATCCTTGCTTTTTTTTTTTTTGTCAACCTGAGCCATCCTGATGGCTTGAAGCTTGATTAGCTTCTACAGATGGATGACGTGAGGGAACTCAGCACAGTGCTCGATTAACTATGGACAGAGCTGTTCTTCCCTGAGTGTCCATGTAAAGCTGCTCTGTCTGGCGGAAGACATGCCTTAAACATCAGTAAATTGCACCAGTGTTCAAAGAAAAATAACCTGCATCCTTTTGCTGCTTTTTTTATTAATTCAAATGTCGTACCTCTTTTAATTCACGTATTCCCAACCAAGATTTAATTACAACAGGTATTTTGGGGTAGCTGTTTCTAATTTTCTTCTAGC
>NW_011219395.1:0-510 GCF_000146605.3 Meleagris gallopavo | reverse complement strand
CCCCCACGAGCCTTTTCTTCTCCAGGCTGAAGAGCCCCAGACCTCTCAGCCTGGCCTTCGAAAATTCAGACTGATGCATGCAAGAATTTTAATTAGTAAAATAGTATGCCATACAATATTCAGGATAACAGTTAACATTTTTTGCTTGTTTGTTTGCTTATTATTATTATTATTATTTATTTCTGTTTCTCACATGGGCAGGAGCTTTACAACAAATGTAAATATTTGAATTCAATCTTGATATATGAATGCCACAACTTTTTTCACATTAAGAAAGCCATGTAAGTAAGTGTGTTAAATCTGAAATTTGAAAAACAAAAATGGATTAGGGAATATGCAAATAATATTTACTGGGGAGACAATATAATTTTTGGCAAAACATATGCTTAGCATATTAAAAATTAGTTTGTGACTCTCTTTAGCAGTCTCTCGACAGCATGACTTTGTTGACTTACAATGTAAAGTCAGGATTACCCAACTATTTCTGTAATTTATTTTCCCTCTGTGTAT
>NW_011219394.1:0-529 GCF_000146605.3 Meleagris gallopavo | reverse complement strand
AATCCTGACTGTCCCACATAAAATATGCAAGATCCAAACTATGGTCCTGGAATCCCACATTCATTTAACACCTAGCCCTAAGGGCACCTAAATTCCAAAAGTGCCTCCCTGTTTGCCTTAAGAGTGCCCCAGGTGCTTAGGGACTCACCTCTTCCCTATGCCCAGAACTGCCTCAGTCTTGACAAGACTGAGTTTAGTGGCAACTTCTTGCTTAAGTTAGACAAAGAACTAAGAATTAAGTTTACTTGGCCTAAATCTCCACAGGGACTCCCTGTGGTTGACATATTTAGCACACACAGCAATACCAGGCTCTCTAAAAATGTCATGTCAGCTTTCCTTTTTTCCCCTAAGAGTTCAGTAGCTTTTCAAGGTACAATAGAGAAACAGTGGCAGAAATAGTTGTCTTAACTCAGGAATATCCTGCCTACAAGGTAGGATTTCTCACATTCATGCCACAGTTCTTCCTCACAGTCATATTAGCACTCATGTCTTCTTCCCGGCTCAACATGACTACAGGTTCCCTGGCTAC
>NW_011219393.1:0-405 GCF_000146605.3 Meleagris gallopavo | reverse complement strand
TAAAAGCAATGCTTAGTGATTTCTAACTTGAATATATAAATTCTCCCATGATTTTCAAAATGTTTGGGTGATAAATCCTATGCTCAAGTGGGCTTACTCTTTCATACCTTGTCTTTTATTCACTCCCCAAATTACTTCAGTGTTGGCAACTTAATTCCATATATAAAGTTGTCCACATCTAGATTCAGGTTAACACACTTTAGCAGATGTTCTGTGAGTAAATGCCCTACCTGAACAATAATCTTAATAATGATTGTCAAGGAAATGAAGGAGACTTCCAGCCAGCAACTTCTTTTTTTTTTTTTTTAATTGTAATTTTTCCCGAGGTTTGCTCCTGAATGACAACGAATATGAAAAATATTGCATATATAAAAAATGGAAATCATTTCATTGGAATTAGGTGTC
>NW_011219392.1:0-464 GCF_000146605.3 Meleagris gallopavo | reverse complement strand
TTCCTCGAGGACACAGCGCTGTGCTTCTTAGATGAACATCTTAGGCTGGATGTTCTCCCACAACGACAGGTGCTTCCCCTCCTCTGGCAATGTGGCCTTTATTCTGTGGCCGTTCTTCTGACACTAACGATCAGTGTTCAGGAAACATCCACTCTAGTTTGCAGGTTTGCTTCTGTCCTAGAGTCAAGGGCACAGGTTATTTATTCAGATAGCTTCAGCATACCACTGCAATTGCCCTGCTTCTGTATCAGGAAAATTGTTGCACCCGCATCTTCCCAGTCGTATTTCTCTCCTGCTTATGCCGCTTAAACGCAGGACTCCATAAATACAGATAATTGCTGGCTTATCTACTGTAGGAAGGGTTCGATGTCTGCGTTTAGAAGACAATTTCTTTCTGTTTACAGAGGAGATCTTTCATGGCTGACATTATTCACACTGTTTTCCAGGAAACAGTAAAACAAATT
>NW_011219391.1:0-548 GCF_000146605.3 Meleagris gallopavo | reverse complement strand
GTGGCAGCTTGGTAATCTGAAACATTTAAAAATAGCTACTCGAGCATTAGAGCCGTGAGAGGGAAGTTTTATCTAACGGTACAATTGAAACTTAAACTTTAAAATAAACTTGGTGAGTCAAAATTGCTCAAACAGAGATTTTTGAAATGAGGCAGAATATGCAGGAAACTATGCTATTCTGCAGCCTATTGTTTCTTGATGGCTTTTCATAATGTTTATTACTTTTAGTCCTTTTAAAATTGGTTGTTCTGAAAATTGGCTGAGCTTGTAGTTTGATGGATCTCAGAATTCCTGCTGAATGGATTTGGATCCATTCAAATGGATCCATTTGAAATTCCTTTAAAGTTAGTGTTTCTAACTAGTTGAAACATAAAAACATCACGCTTTACTAAGTTTGATTTCTGAATACTTATCTTGTAAAGCAGGTGTGAAAGCTTTTCCTAAGAATGTGTAATCCTTATTAGAGGGAATCCTGTCCCATATGTTTTTCTTACCTTGCAAAGATCAGGAAACTAGGTGCGCTTGGCGGGCAAGTTAATTCATTTAAA
>NW_011219390.1:0-418 GCF_000146605.3 Meleagris gallopavo | reverse complement strand
GGATCTGTATAACTACTCTTGAATATGAGCATTTTTAACTATCTGGGACCATCAGTATTTGTTTTATTGGAAGTATTTGCTTATTTTTTACTCTTTGTGCTACTATGTGCCACTTGGAGTTTTTAATATCTTGTATGAGCTATCAATTAGTGGTTTTGAGCAGAGAACTCCCTTTAATAATAGCACTCTTTAACTTTCAGGCCAGCTGGCTTTCTTGAAGTTTGTCTTCAGATTGTTAAAAAAACCAAAACAAACAAACAAAAAAAAAAACCCAGGTCAAATACACTATAAAACCAACTTCTGTTGCCTTTAACTTGATTTCAATTTTACTTAGCTAATAAGCTCTTTTAGAGGAGTGATAATATACTTCAATTTGGCTTAAAATGTACCTGTCCTAACTTAAACTTTAATGTAATTT
>NW_011219389.1:0-420 GCF_000146605.3 Meleagris gallopavo | reverse complement strand
AAAGCAAAAAAAGAAATATGCCTTTTCATTCTAGCTAACCAGACAGCTGCCCCCTAGAATAGACAACAAGAAAGAAAGAGGAACCAAAAAAAGAAAAAAATAATAAGATGAGGAAGGCTTAATTAAAGATAAACACAAATGAAATCAAAACAATCAATGGTAGTTCAACTCTAATTGAATTTTATTGTCAGCAGAGCTGCTGTTGTTTTTCCCTTCCTCCCAAACTGAGAAGCTCCGGAGAGGAAATTTCCCTCATCGAATTTCACATTCTGTTCAGTTAGCTTGTGAACTTTTTCTTTATTATTATTATTATTTATTTTTTTAAGAAGGATATAGAAAAAAAAAGAAAAAGAAAAAAGAAACTTGAAAGGAATCTCTTTAATTCCAGCCAAGGCCCTTAAAACAACCCACTTTCTACCA
>NW_011219388.1:0-473 GCF_000146605.3 Meleagris gallopavo | reverse complement strand
AGACCAAATTCTCAGTTCTGTAGTCCAAAACAACTTTGAACTTCAGTAACCTGTTTTTGCATTTGCCATAACATTTGACCTAAAGGCTTAATAAAAGTGAATATTTGGTTCCTCTGATTGTATCTTAACATTGTGATATGCAATTAGGGTAAAAAAGAACTGATTATGAAAAAAAGAGTAAGAACTGGTCCAAATTCCTTCTCCAATCAATCTCTAGAGGTAAAGAGAATGTATCTGGATATTTCCAGGTTTCACCTGCGACAGCAACAAGTTTTTGGATGGCTATCATGGGAAATAGAAAATTTACAAGAACTTGTTTATGAAATGACTGATGTTTTTTCTTCAATTAACTTCAATTAAAAACCTTAAGGTTTTTATATTACTCTACACTACAGTTGAGAGAAATGTCTGGGAATATGTTGTATTTGGATGACTATTTTACAACTCTTCATGTCATTTTATAGATATGTATT
>NW_011219387.1:0-363 GCF_000146605.3 Meleagris gallopavo | reverse complement strand
AAAGTATATATGGTGTTTACTTAGTTGTTAATGTATTCAGTTCAGTAAATTAAAACTGCCTGAAATTTCTCCTAATCCTTTTCCATTGAGGGTTTCCCTGGACTAAGTGACGCTGAGTAAACAAAAAGCACATGCATGCACAGGTTTCTGAGATTTTCCGGATCAAATATAATTTAAGGGGCACAACATTTTTAAATGAGTTGTTTTTGTTTGTTTTTTTAATTATAATACCAAAAGCACCAATGAATAAACACTGTTTACTGAAAATATGCTTTGCTTGAACTCAGTCATTAAAGTCTACAATGGCTGAGGGGTTATTTTGCAATGAAAGACTGAACCAATATATAAGGATAAAAGTAGAAA